>NW_024610369.1:0-65950 GCF_016920785.2 Ixodes scapularis | reverse complement strand
TCGGTGAAAGCGAATTATTGGAGAGAGCACGGCCTGACGAGAGACGTTTGGCGCGGTTTTATTCGTTCACCGTGACCACGATCTCGGCTATTGCCTCGGTGAAAGCGAATTATTGGAGAGAGCACGGCCTGACGAGAGACGTTCGGCGCGGTTTTATTCGTTCACAGTGACCACGATCTCGGCTATTGCCTCGGGTGGAAAGCGAATTATTGGAGAGAGCACGGCCTGACGAGAGACGTTTGGCGCCGTTTTATTCGTTCACAGTGACCACGATCTCGGCTATTGCCTCGGTGAAAGCGAATTATTGGAGAGAGCACGGCCTGACGAGAGACGTTTTGGCGCGGTTTTATTCGTTCACAGTGACCACGATCTCGCCTATTGCCTCGGTGAAAGCGAATTATTGGAGAGAGCACGGCCTGACGAGAGACGTTTGGCGCGGTTTTATTCGTTTCACAGTGACCACGATCTCGGCTATTGCCTCGGTGAAAGCGAATTATTGGAGAGAGCACGGCCTGACGAGAGACGTTTGGCGCGGTTTTATTCGTTCACCGTGACCACGATCTCGGCTATTGCCTCGGGGGTGAAAGCGAATTATTGGAGAGAGCACGGGCCTGACGAGAGACGTTCGGCGCGGTTTTATTCGTTCACCGTGACCACGATCTCGGCTATTGACTCGGTGAAAGCGAATTATTGGAGAGAGCACGGCCTGACGAGAGACGTTCGGCGCGGTTTTATTCGTTCACCGTGACCACAATCTCGGCTATTGCCTCGGTGAAAGCGAATTATTGGAGAGAGCACGGCCTGACGAGAGACGTTTGGCGCCGTTTTATTCGTTCGCCGTGACCACGATCTCGCCTATTGCCTCGGTGAAAGCGAATTATTGGAGAGAGCACGGCCTGACGAGAGACGTTTGGCGCGGGTTTTATTCGTTCACCGTGACCACGATCTCGCCTATTGCCTCGGTGAAAGCGAATTATTGGAGAGAGCACGGCCTGACGAGAGATGTTTGGCGCGGTTTTATTCGTTCACAGTGACCACGATCTCGCCTATTGCCTCGGTGAAAGCGAATTATTGGAGAGAGCACGGCCTGACGAGAGACGTTTGGCGCCGTCTTATTCGTTCACCGTGACCACGATCTCGGCTATTGACTCGGTGAAAGCGAAATATTGAGAGAGAGAGAGCACGGCCTGACGAGAGACGTTCGGCGCGGTTTTATTCGTTCACCGTGACCACAATCTCGGCTATTGCCTCGGTGAAAGCGAATTATTGGAGAGAGCACGGCCTGACGAGAGACGTTTGGCGCCGTTTTATTCGTTCGCCGTGACCACGATCTCGCCTATTGCCTCGGTGAAAGCGGAATTATTGGAGAGAGCACGGCCTGACGAGAGACGTTTGGCGCGGTTTTATTCGTTCACCGTGACCACGATCTCGGCTATTGCCTCGGTGAAAGCGAATTATTGGAGAGAGCACGGCCTGACGAGAGACGTTTGGCGCCGGTTTTATTCGTTCACCGTGACCACGATCTCGCCTATTGCCTCGGTGAAAGCGAATTATTGGAGAGAGCACGGCCTGACGAGAGACGTTTGGCGCGGTTTTATTCGTTCACCGTGACCACGATCTCGCCTATTGCCTCGGTGAAAGCGAATTATTGGAGAGAGCACGGCCTGACGAGAGACGTTTGGCGCGGTTTTATTCGTTCAACGTGACCACGATCTCGTTTATTGCCTCGGTGAAAGCGAATTATTGGAGAGAGCACGGCCTGACGAGAGACGTTTGGGCGCGGTTTTATTCGTTCACCGTGACCACGATCTCGGCTATTGCCTCGGTGGAAAGCGAATTATTGGAGAGAGCACGGCCTGACGAGAGACGTTTGGCGCCGTTTTATTCGTTCACCGTGACCACGATCTCGCCTATTGCCTCGGTGAAAGCGAATTATTGGAGAGAGCACGGCCTGACGAGAGACGTTTGGCGCGGTTTTATTCGTTCACCGTGACCACGATCTCGCCTATTGCCTCAATGAAAGCGAATTATTGGAGTAAGGCACGGCCTGACGAGAGACGTTCGGCGCGGTTTTATTCGTTCACCGTGACCACGATCTCGCCTATTGCCTCGGTGAAAGCGAATTATTGGAGAGAGCACGGCCTGACGAGAGACGTTTGGCGCGGTTTTATTCGTTCACCGTGACCACGATCTCGCCTATTGCCTCGGTGAAAGCGAATTATTGGAGAGAGCACGGCCTGACGAGAGACGTTTGGCGCGGTTTTATTCGTTCACCGTGACCACGATCTCGCCTATTGCCTCGGTGAAAGCGAATTATTGGAGAGAGCACGGCCTGACGAGAGACGTTTGGCGCCGTTTTATTCGTTCACCGTGACCACGATCTCGGCTATTGCCTCGGTGAAAGCGAATTATTGGAGAGAGCACGGCCTGACGAGAGACGTTTGGCGCGGTTTTATTCGTTCACCGGTGACCACGATCTCGCCTATTGCCTCGGTGAAAGCGAATTATTGGAGGAGGAGCACGGCCTGACGAGAGACGTTTGGCGCCGTTTTATTCGTTCACCGTGACCACGATCTCGCCTATTGCCTCGGTGAAAGCGAATTATCGGAGAGAGCACGGCCTGACGAGAGACGTTCGGCGCGGTTTTATTCGTTCACCGTGACCACGATCTCGCCTATTGCCTCGGTGAAAGCGAATTATTGGAGAGAGCACGGCCTGACGAGAGACGTTTGGCGCGGTTTTATTCGTTCACCGTGACCACGATCTCGCCTATTGCCTCGGTGGAAAGCGAATTATTGGAGAGAGCACGGCCTGACGAGAGACGTTTCGGCGCGGTTTTATTCGTTCACCGTGACCACGATCTCGCCTATTGCCTCGGTGAAAGCGAATTATTGGAAGAGAGCACGGCCTGACGAGAGACGTTTGGCGCCGTTTTATTCGTTCACCGTGACCACGATCTCGCCTATTGCCTCGGTGAAAGCGAATTATTGGAGGAGAGCACGGCCTGACGAGAGACGTTCGGCGCGGTTTTATTCGTTCACCGTGACCACGATCTCGCCTATTGCCTCGGTGAAAGCGAATTATTGGAGAGAGCACGGCCTGACGAGAGAAGTTTGGCGCCGTTTTATTCGTTCACCGCTACCACGATCTCGCCTATTGCCTCGGTGAAAGCGAATTATTGGAGAGAGCACGGCCTGACGAGAGACGTTCGGCGCGGTTTTATTCGTTCACCGTGACCACGATCTCGCCTATTGCCTCGGTGAAAGCGAATTATTGGAGAGAGCACGGCCTGACGAGAGACGTTCGGCGCGGTTTTATTCGTTCACCGTGACCACGATCTCGCCTATTGCCTCGGTGAAAGCGAATTATTGGAGAGAGCACGGCCTGACGAGAGACGTTCGGCGCGGTTTTATTCGTTCACCGTGATCACGATCTCGCCTATTGCCTCGGTGAAAGCGAATTATTGGAGAGAGCACGGCCTGACGAGAGACGTTTGGCGCGGTTTTATTCGTTCACCGTGACCACGATCTCGCCTATTGCCTCGGTGAAAGCGAATTATTGGAGGAGAGCACGGCCCTGACGAAAGACGTTCGGCGCGGTTTTTATTCGTTCACCGTGACCACGATCTCGCATATTGCCTCGTGTGAAAGCGAATTATTGGAGAGAGCACGGCCTGACGAGAGACGTTTTGGCGCCCGTTTTATTCGTTCACCGTGACCACGATCTCGCCTATTGCCTCGGTGAAAGCGAATCATTGGAGAGAGGACGGCCTGACGAGAGACGTTCGGCGCGGTTTTTATTCGTTCACCGTGACCACGATCTCGCCTATTGCCTCGGTGGAAAGCGAATTATTGGAGAGAGCACGGCCTGACCGAGAGACGTTTGGCGCCGTTTTATTCGTTCACCCGTGACCACGATCTCGCCTATTGCCTCGGTGAAAGCGAATTATTGGAGAGAGCACGGCCTGACGAGAGACGTTCGGCGCGGTTTTATTCGTTCACCGTGACCACGATCTCGCCTATTGCCTCGGTGAAAGCGAATTATTGGAGAGAGCACGGCCTGACCGAGAGACGTTTGGCGCGGTTTTATTCGTTCACCGTGACCACGATCTCGCCTATTGCCTCGGTGAAAGCGAATTATTGGAGAGAGCACGGCCTGACGAGAGACGTTCGGCGCGGTTTTTATTCGTTCACCGTGACCACGATCTCGCCTATTGCCTCGGTGAAAGCGAATTATTGGAGAGAGCACGGCCCTGACGAGAGACGTTCGGCGCGGTTTTATTCGTTCACCGTGACCACGATCTCGCCTATTGCCTCGGTGAGAAGCGAATTATTGGAGAGTGCACGGCCTGACGAGAGACGTTCGGCGCGGTTTTATTCGTTCACCGTGACCACGATCTCGCCTATTGCCTCGGTGAAAGCGAATTAATTGGAGAGAGCACGGCCTGACGAGAGACGTTTGGCGCGGTTTTATTCGTTCACCGTGACCACGATCTCGCCTATTGCCTCGGTGAAAGCGAATTATTGGAGAGAGCACGGCCTGACGAGAGACGTTCGGCGCGGTTTTATTCGTTCACCGTGGACCACGATCTCGCCTATTGCCTCGGTGAAAGCGAATTAATTGGGAGAGGAGCACGGCCTGACGAGAGACGTTTGGCGCCGTTTTATTCGTTCACCGTGACCACGATCTCGCCTATTGCCTCGGTGAAAGCGAATTATTGGAGAGAGCACGGCCTGACGAGAGACGTTCGGCGCGGTTTTATTCGTTTACCGTGACCACGATCTCGTATATTTGCCTCGGTGAAAGCGAATTATTGGAGAGAGCACGGCCTGACGAGAGACGTTTGGCGCCGTTTTTATTCGTTCACCGTGACCACGATCTCGCCTATTGCCTCGGTGAAAGCGAATTATTGGAGAGAGCACGGCCTGACGAGAGGACGTTTCGGCGCGGTTTTATTCGTTCACCGTGAACACGGATCTCGCCTATTGCCTCGGTGAAAGGGAATTATTGGAGAGAGCACGGCCTGACGAGAGACGTTTTGGCGCGGTTTTATTCGTTCACCGTGACCACGATCTCGCCTATTGCCTCGGTGAAAGAGAATTATTGGAGAGAGCACGGCCTGACGAGAGACGTTTGGCGCGGTTTTATTCGTTCACCGTGACCACGATCTCGCCTATTGCCTCGGTGAAAGCGAATTATTGGAGAGAGCACGGCCTGACGAGAGACGTTCGGCGCGGTTTTATTCGTTCACCGTGACCACGATCTCGCCTATTGCCTCGGTGAAAGCGAATTATTGGAGAGAGGCACGGCCGGACGAGAGACGTTTGGCGCGGTTTTATTCGTTCACCGTGGACCACGATCTCGCCTATTGCCTCGGTGAAAGCGAATTATTGGAGAGAGCACGGCCTGACGAGAGACGTTTGGCGCGGTTTTATTCGTTCACAGTGACCACGATCTCGCCTATTGCCTCGGTGAGAAAGCGAATTATTGGAGAGAGCACGGCCTGACGAGAGACGTTTGGCGCGGTTTTATTCGTTCACCGTGACCACGATCTCGGCTATTGCCTCGGTGAAAGCGAATTATTGGAGAGAGCACGGCCTGACGAGAGACGTTCGGCGCGGTTTTATTCGTTCACAGTGACCACGATCTCGGCTATTGCCTCGGTGAAAGCGAATTATTGGAGAGAGCACGGCCTGACGAGAGACGTTTGGCGCCGTTTTATTCGTTCACAGTGACCACTGATCTCGGCTATTGCCTCGGTGAAAGCGAATTATTGGAGAGAGCACGGCCTGACGAGAGACGTTTGGCGCGGTTTTATTCGTTCACAGTGACCACGATCTCGCCTATTGCCTCGG
Source organism: Ixodes scapularis (assembly GCF_016920785.2). NCBI lineage: Eukaryota > Metazoa > Arthropoda > Arachnida > Ixodida > Ixodidae > Ixodes > Ixodes scapularis. The sequence goes on along the minus strand of NW_024610369.1, from coordinate 60,095 downwards.
TGAAAGCGAATTATTGGAGAGAGCACGGCCTGACGAGAGACGTTTGGCGCGGTTTTTATTCGTTCACAGTGACCACGATCTCGGCTATTGCCTCGGTGAAAGCGAATTATTGGAGAGAGCACGGCCTGACGAGAGACGTTTGGCGCGGTTTTTATTCGTTCACCGTGACCACGATCTCGGCTATTGCCTCGGTGAAAGCGAATTATTGGAGAGAGCACGGCCTGACGAGAGACGTTCGGCGCGGTTTTATTCGTTCACCGTGACCACGATCTCGGCTATTGACTCGGTGAAAGCGAATTATTGGAGAGAGCACGGCCTGACGAGAGACGTTCGGCGCGGTTTTATTCGTTCACCGTGACCACAATCTCGGCTATTGCCTCGGTTGAAAGCGAATTATTGGAGAGAGCACGGCCTGACGAGAGGACGTTTGGCGCCGTTTTATTCGTTCGCCGTGACCACGATCTCGCCTATTGCCTCGGTGAAAGCGAATTATTGGAGAGAGCACGGCCTGACGAGAGACGTTTGGCGCGGTTTTATTCGTTCACCGTGACCACGATCTCGCCTATTGCCTCGGTGAGAAGCGAATTATTGGAGAGAGCACGGCCTGACGAGAGACGTTTGGCGCGGTTTTATTCGTTCACAGTGACCACGATCTCGCCTATTGCCTCGGGTGAAAGCGAATTATTGGAGAGAGCACGGCCTGACGAGAGACGTTTGGCGCCGTCTTATTCGTTCACCGTGACCACGATCTCGGCTATTGACTCGGTGAAAGCGAATTATTGGAGAGAGCACGGCCTGACGAGAGACGTTCGGCGCGGTTTTATTCGTTCACCGTGACCACAATCTCGGCTATTGCCTCGGTGAAAGCGAATTATTGGAGAGAGCACGGCCTGACGAGAGACGTTTGGCGCCGTTTTATTCGTTCGCCGTGACCACGATCTCGCCTATTGCCTCGGTGAAAGCGAATTATTGGAGAGAGCACGGCCTGACGAGAGACGTTTGGCGCGGTTTTATTCGTTCACCGTGACCACGATCTCGGCTATTGCCTCGGTGAAAGCGAATTATTGGAGAGAGCACGGCCTGACGAGAGACGTTTGGCGCCGTTTTATTCGTTCACCGTGACCACGATCTCGCCTATTGCCTCGGTGAAAGCGAATTATTGGAGAGAGCACGGCCTGACGAGAGACGTTTGGCGCGGTTTTATTCGTTCACCGTGACCACGATCTCGCCTATTGCCTCGGTGAAAGCGAATTATTGGAGAGAGCACGGCCTGACGAGAGACGTTTGGCGCGGTTTTATTCGTTCAACGTGACCACGATCTCGTTTATTGCCTCGGTGAAAGCGAATTATTGGAGAGAGCACGGCCTGACGAGAGACGTTTGGCGCGGTTTTATTCGTTCACCGTGACCACGATCTCGGCTATTGCCTCGGTGAAAGCGAATTATTGGAGAGAGCACGGCCTGACGAGAGACGTTTGGCGCCGTTTTATTCGTTCACCGTGACCACGATCTCGCCTATTGCCTCGGTGAAAGCGAATTATTGGAGAGAGCACGGCCTGACGAGAGACGTTTGGCGCGGTTTTATTCGTTCACCGTGACCACGATCTCGCCTATTGCCTCAATGAAAGCGAATTATTGGAGTAAGCACGGCCTGACGAGAGACGTTCGGCGCGGTTTTATTCGTTCACCGTGACCACGATCTCGCCTATTGCCTCGGTGAAAGCGAATTATTGGAGAGAGCACGGCCCTGACGAGAGACGTTTGGCGCGGTTTTATTCGTTCACCGTGACCACGATCTCGCCTATTGCCTCGGTGAAAGCGAATTATTGGAGAGAGCACGGCCTGACGAGAGACGTTTGGCGCGGTTTTATTCGTTCACCGTGACCACGATCTCGCCTATTGCCTCGGTGAAAGCGAATTATTGGAGAGAGCACGGCCTGACGAGAGACGTTTGGCGCCGTTTTATTCGTTCACCGTGACCACGATCTCGCCTATTGCCTCGGTGAAAGCGAATTATTGGAGAGAGCACGGCCTGACGAGAGACGTTTGGCGCGGTTTTATTCGTTCACCGTGACCACGATCTCGCCTATTGCCTCGGTGAAAGCGAATTATTGGAGAGAGCACGGCCTGACGAGAGACGTTTGGCGCCGTTTTATTCGTTCACCGTGACCACGATCTCGCCTATTGCCTCGGTGAAAGCGAATTATCGGAGAGAGCACGGCCTGACGAGAGACGTTCGGCGCGGTTTTATTCGTTCACCGTGACCACGATCTCGCCTATTGCCTCGGTGAAAGCGAATTATTGGAGAGAGCACGGCCTGACGAGAGACGTTTGGCGCGGTTTTATTCGTTCACCGTGACCACGATCTCGCCTATTGCCTCGGTGAAAGCGAATTATTGGAGAGAGCACGGCCTGACGAGAGACGTTCGGCGCGGTTTTATTCGTTCACCGTGACCACGATCTCGCCTATTGCCTCGGTGAAAGCGAATTATTGGAGAGAGCACGGCCTGACGAGAGACGTTTGGCGCCGTTTTATTCGTTCACCGTGACCACGATCTCGCCTATTGCCTCGGTGAAAGCGAATTATTGGAGAGAGCACGGCCTGACGAGAGACGTTCGGCGCGGTTTTATTCGTTCACCGTGACCACGATCTCGCCTATTGCCTCGGTGAAAGCGAATTATTGGAGAGAGCACGGCCTGACGAGAGAAGTTTGGCGCCGTTTTATTCGTTCACCGCTACCACGATCTCGCCTATTGCCTCGGTGAAAGCGAATTATTGGAGAGAGCACGGCCTGACGAGAGACGTTCGGCGCGGTTTTATTCGTTCACCGTGACCACGATCTCGCCTATTGCCTCGGTGAAAGCGAATTATTGGAGAGAGCACGGCCTGACGAGAGACGTTCGGCGCGGTTTTATTCGTTCACCGTGACCACGATCTCGCCTATTGCCTCGGTGAAAGCGAATTATTGGAGAGAGCACGGCCTGACGAGAGACGTTCGGCGCGGTTTTATTCGTTCACCGTGATCACGATCTCGCCTATTGCCTCGGTGAAAGCGAATTATTGGAGAGAGCACGGCCTGACGAGAGACGTTTGGCGCGGTTTTATTCGTTCACCGTGACCACGATCTCGCCTATTGCCTCGGTGAAAGCGAATTATTGGAGAGAGCACGGCCTGACGAAAGACGTTCGGCGCGGTTTTATTCGTTCACCGTGACCACGATCTCGCATATTGCCTCGGTGAAAGCGAATTATTGGAGAGAGCACGGCCTGACGAGAGACGTTTGGCGCCGTTTTATTCGTTCACCGTGACCACGATCTCGCCTATTGCCTCGGTGAAAGCGAATCATTGGAGAGAGCACGGCCTGACGAGAGACGTTCGGCGCGGTTTTATTCGTTCACCGTGACCACGATCTCGCCTATTGCCTCGGTGAAAGCGAATTATTGGAGAGAGCACGGCCTGACGAGAGACGTTTTTGGCGCCGTTTTATTCGTTCACCGTGACCACGATCTCGCCTATTGCCTCGGTGAAAGCGAATTATTGGAGAGAGCACGGCCTGACGAGAGACGTTCGGCGCGTTTTATTCGTTCACCGTGACCACGATCTCGCCTATTGCCTCGGTGAAAGCGAATTATTGGAGAGAGCACGGCCTGACGAGAGACGTTTGGCGCGGTTTTATTCGTTCACCGTGACCACGATCTCGCCTATTGCCTCGGTGAAAGCGAATTATTGGAGAGAGCACGGCCTGACGAGAGACGTTCGGCGCGGTTTTATTCGTTCACCGTGACCACGATCTCGCCTATTGCCTCGGTGAAAGCGAATTATTGGAGAGAGCACGGCCTGACGAGAGACGTTCGGCGCGGTTTTATTCGTTCACCGTGACCACGATCTCGCCTATTGCCTCGGTGAAAGCGAATTATTGGAGAGAGCACGGCCTGACGAGAGACGTTCGGCGCGGTTTTATTCGTTCACCGTGACCACGATCTCGCCTATTGCCTCGGTGAAAGCGAATTATTGGAGAGAGCACGGCCTGACGAGAGACGTTTGGCGCGGTTTTATTCGTTCACCGTGACCACGATCTCGCCTATTGCCTCGGTGAAAGCGAATTATTGGAGAGAGCACGGCCTGACGAGAGACGTTCGGCGCGGTTTTATTCGTTCACCGTGACCACGATCTCGCCTATTGCCTCGGTGAAAGCGAATTATTGGAGAGAGCACGGCCTGACGACAGACGTTTGGCGCCGTTTTATTCGTTCACCGTGACCACGATCTCGCCTATTGCCTCGGTGAAAGCGAATTATTGGAGAGAGCACGGCCTGACGAGAGACGTTCGGCGCGGTTTTATTCGTTTACCGTGACCACGATCTCGCCTATTGCCTCGGTGAAAGCGAATTATTGGAGAGAGCACGGCCTGACGAGAGACGTTCGGCGCGGTTTTATTCGTTCACCGTGAACACGATCTCGCCTATTGCCTCGGTGAAAGGGAATTATTGGAGAGAGCACGGCCTGACGAGAGACGTTTGGCGCGGTTTTATTCGTTCACCGTGACCACGATCTCGCCTATTGCCTCGGTGAAAGAGAATTATTGGAGAGAGCACGGCCTGACGAGAGACGTTTGGCGCGGTTTTATTCGTTCACCGTGACCACGATCTCGCCTATTGCCTCGGTGAAAGCGAATTATTGGAGAGAGCACGGCCTGACGAGAGACGTTCGGCGCGGTTTTATTCGTTCACCGTGACCACGATCTCGCCTATTGCCTCGGTGAAAGCGAATTATTGGAGAGAGCACGGCCTGACGAGAGACGTTTGGCGCGGTTTTATTCGTTCACCGTGACCACGATCTCGCCTATTGCCTCGGTGAAAGCGAATTATTGGAGAGAGCACGGCCTGACGAGAGACGTTCGGCGCGGTTTTATTCGTTCACCGTGACCACGATCTCGCCTATTGCCTCGGTGAAAGCGAATTATTGGAGAGAGCACGGCCTGACGAGAGACGTTTGGCGCGGTTTTATTCGTTCACCGTGACCACGATCTCGCCTATTGCCTCGGTGAAAGCGAATTATTGGAGAGAGCACGGCCTGACGAGAGACGTTTGGCGCGGTTTTATTCGTTCACCGTGACCACGATCTCGCCTATTGCCTCGGTGAAAGCGAATTATTGGAGAGAGCACGGCCTGACGAGAGGCGTTTGGCGCGGTTTTATTCGTTCACCCGTGACCACGATCTCGCCTATTGCCTCGGTGAAAGCGAATTATTGGAGAGAGCACAGCGTGACGAGAGACGTTCGGCGCGGTTTTATTCGTTCACTGTGACCACGATCTCGCCTATTGCCTCGGTGAAAGCGAATTATTGGAGAGAGCACGGCCTGACGAGAGACGTTTGGCGCCGTTTTATTCGTTCACCGTGACCACGATCTCGCCTATTGCCTCGGTGAAAGCGAATTATTGGAGAGAGCACGGCCTGACGAGAGACGTTCGGCGCGGTTTTATTCGTTCACCGTGACCACGATCTCGAATATTGCCTCGGTGAAAGCGAATTATTGGAGAGAGCACGGCCTGACGAGAGACGTTTGGCGCCGTTTTATTCGTTCACCGTGACCACGATCTCGCCTATTGCCTCGGTGAAAGCGAATTATTGGAGAGAGCACGGCCTGACGAGAGACGTTTGGCGCGGTTTTATTCGTTCACCGTGACCACGATCTCGCCTATTGCCTCGGTGAAAGCAAATTATTGGAGAGAGCACGGCCTGACGAGAGACGTTTGGCGCGGTGCTATTCGTTCACCGTGACCACGATCTCGCCTATTCCCTCGGTGAAAGCGAATTATTGGAGAGAGCACGGCCTGACGAGAGACGTTTGGCGCGGTTTTATTCGTTCACCGTGACCACGATCTCGCCTATTGCCTCGGTGAAAGCGAATTATTGGAGAGAGCACGGCCTGACGAGAGACGTTTGGCGCGGTTTTATTCGTTCACCGTGACCACGATCTCGCCTATTGCCTCGGTGAAAGCGAATTATTGGAGAGAGCACGGCCTGACGAGAACCGTTTGGCGCGGTTTTATTCGTTCACCGTGACCACGATCTCGCCTATTGCCTCGGTGAAAGCGAATTATTGGAGAGAGCACGGCCTGACGAGAGACGTTTGGCGCGGTTTTATTAGTTCACCGTGACCACGATCTCGCCTATTGCCTCGGTGAAAGCGAATTATTGGAGAGAGCACGGCCTGACGAGAGACGTTTGGCGCCGTTTTATTCGTTCACCGTGACCACGATCTCGCCTATTGCCTCGGTGAAAGCGAATTATTGGAGAGAGCACGGCCTGACGAGAGACGTTCGGCGCGGTTTTATTCGTTCACCGTGACCACGATCTCGCCTATTGCCTCGGTGAAAGCGAATTATTGGAGAGAGCACGGCCTGACGAGAGACGTTTGGCGCGGTTTTATTCGTTCACCGTGACCACGATCTCGCCTATTGCCTCGGTGAAAGCGAATTATTGGAGAGAGCACGGTCTGACGAGAGACGTTCGGCGCGGTTTTATCCGTTCACCGTGACCACGATCTCGCCTATTGCCTCGGTGAAAGCGAATTATTGGAGAGAGCACGGCCTGACGAGAGACGTTTGGCGCGGTTTTATTCGTTCACCGTGACCACGATCTCGCCTATTGCCTCGGTGAAAGCGAATTATTGGAGAGAGCACGGCATGACGAGAGACGTTTGGCGCGGTTTTATTCGTTCACCGTGACCACGATCTCGCCTATTGCCTCGGTGAAAGCGAATTACTGGAGAGAGCACGGCCTGACGAGAGACGTTTGGCGCGGTTTTATTCGTTCACCGTGACCACGATCTCGCCTATTGCCTCGGTGAAAGCGAATTATTGGAGAGAGCACGGCCTGACGAGAGACGTTCGGCGCGGTTTTATTCGTTCACCGTGACCACGAACTCGCCTATTGCCTCGGTGAAAGCGAATTATTGGAGAGAGCACGGCCTGACGAGAGACGTTTGGCGCGGTTTTATTCGTTCACCGTGACCACGATCTCGCCTATTGCCTCGGTGAAAGCGAATTATTGGAGAGAGCACGGCCTGACGAGAGACATTTGGCGCGGTTTTATTCGTTCACCGTGACCACGATCTCGTCTATTGCCTCGGTGAAAGCGAATTATTGGAGAGAGCACGGCCTGACGAGAGACGTTTGGCGCCGTTTTATTCGTTCACCGTGACCACGATCTCGCCTATTGCCTCGGTGAAAGCGAATTATTGGAGAGAGCACGGCCTGACGAGAGACGTTTGGCGCGGTTTTATTCGTTCACCCTGACCACGATCTCGCCTATTGCCTCGGTGAAAGCGAATTATTGGAGTAAGCACGGCCTGACGAGAGACGTTCTGCGCGGTTTTATTCGTTCACCGTGACCACGATCTCGCCTATTGCCTCGGTGAAAGCGAATTATTGGAGAGAGCACGGCCTGACGAGAGACGTTTGGCGCGGTTTTATTCGTTCACCGTGACCACGATCTCGCCTATTGCCTCGGTGAAAGCGAATTATTGGAGAGAGCACGGCCTGACGAGAGACGTTTGGCGCCGTTTTATTCGTTCACCGTGACCACGATCTCGCCTATTGCCTCGGTGAAAGCGAATTATTGGAGAGAGCACGGCCTGACGAGAGACATTTGGCGCGGTTTTATTCGTTCACCGTGACCACGATCTCGCCTATTGCCTCGGTGAAAGCGAATTATTGGAGAGAGCACGGCCTGACGAGAGACGTTCGGCGCGGTTTTATTCGTTCACCGTGACCACGATCTCGCCTATTGCCTCGGTGGAAGCGAATTATTGGAGAGAGCACGGCCTGACGAGAGACGTTTGGCGCCGTTTTATTCGTTCACCGTGACCACGATCTCGCCTATTGCCTCGGTGAAAGCGAATTATTGGAGAGAGCACGGCCTGACGAGAGACGTTTGGCGCCGTTTTATTCGTTCACCGTGACCACGATCTCGCCTATTGCCTCGGTGAAAGCGAATTATTGGAGAGAGCACGGCCTGACGAGAGACGTTTGGCGCGGTTTTATTCGTTCACCGTGACCACGATCTCGCCTATTGCCTCGGTGAAAGCGAATTATTGGAGAGAGCACGGCCTGACGAGAGACGTTCGGTGCGGTTTTATTCGTTCACCGTGACCACGATCTCGCCTATTGCTTCGGTGAAAGCGAATTATTGGAGAGAGCACGGCCTGACGAGAGACGTTTGGCGCCGTTTTATTAGTTCACCGTGACCACGATCTCGCCTATTGCCTCGGTGGAAGCGAATTATTGGAGAGAGCACGGCCTGACGAGAGACGTTTGGCGCCGTTTTATTCGTTCACCGTGACCACGATCTCGCCTATTGCCTCGGTGAAAGCGAATTATTGGAGAGAGCACGGCCTGACGAGAGACGTTCGGCGCGGTTTTATTCGTTCACCGTGACCACGAACTCGCCTATTGCCTCGGTGAAAGCGAATTATTGGAGAGAGCACGGCCTGACGAGAGACGTTTGGCGCGGTTTTATTCGTTCACCGTGACCACGATCTCGCCTATTGCCTCGGTGAAAGCGAATTATTGGAGAGAGCACGGCCTGACGAGAGACATTTGGCGCGGTTTTATTCGTTCACCGTGACCACGATCTCGTCTATTGCCTCGGTGAAAGCGAATTATTGGAGAGAGCACGGCCTGACGAGAGACGTTTGGCGCCGTTTTATTCGTTCACCGTGACCACGATCTCGCCTATTGCCTCGGTGAAAGCGAATTATTGGAGAGAGCACGGCCTGACGAGAGACGTTTGGCGCGGTTTTATTCGTTCACCCTGACCACGATCTCGCCTATTGCCTCGGTGAAAGCGAATTATTGGAGTAAGCACGGCCTGACGAGAGACGTTCTGCGCGGTTTTATTCGTTCACCGTGACCACGATCTCGCCTATTGCCTCGGTGAAAGCGAATTATTGGAGAGAGCACGGCCTGACGAGAGACGTTTGGCGCGGTTTTATTCGTTCACCGTGACCACGATCTCGCCTATTGCCTCGGTGAAAGCGAATTATTGGAGAGAGCACGGCCTGACGAGAGACGTTTGGCGCCGTTTTATTCGTTCACCGTGACCACGATCTCGCCTATTGCCTCGGTGAAAGCGAATTATTGGAGAGAGCACGGCCTGACGAGAGACATTTGGCGCGGTTTTATTCGTTCACCGTGACCACGATCTCGCCTATTGCCTCGGTGAAAGCGAATTATTGGAGAGAGCACGGCCTGACGAGAGACGTTCGGCGCGGTTTTATTCGTTCACCGTGACCACGATCTCGCCTATTGCCTCGGTGGAAGCGAATTATTGGAGAGAGCACGGCCTGACGAGAGACGTTTGGCGCCGTTTTATTCGTTCACCGTGACCACGATCTCGCCTATTGCCTCGGTGAAAGCGAATTATTGGAGAGAGCACGGCCTGACGAGAGACGTTTGGCGCCGTTTTATTCGTTCACCGTGACCACGATCTCGCCTATTGCCTCGGTGAAAGCGAATTATTGGAGAGAGCACGGCCTGACGAGAGACGTTTGGCGCGGTTTTATTCGTTCACCGTGACCACGATCTCGCCTATTGCCTCGGTGAAAGCGAATTATTGGAGAGAGCACGGCCAGACGAGAGACGTTCGGTGCGGTTTTATTCGTTCACCGTGACCACGATCTCGCCTATTGCTTCGGTGAAAGCGAATTATTGGAGAGAGCACGGCCTGACGAGAGACGTTTGGCGCCGTTTTATTAGTTCACCGTGACCACGATCTCGCCTATTGCCTCGGTGAAAGCGAATTATTGGAGAGAGCACGGCCTGACGAGAGACGTTCGGCGCGGTTTTATTCGTTCACCGTGACCACGATCTCGCCTATTGCCTCGGTGAAAGCGAATTATTGGAGAGAGCACGGCCTGACGAGAGACGTTTGGCGCCGTTTTATTCGTTCACCGTGACCACGATCTCGCCTATTGCCTCGGTGAAAGCGAATTATTGGAGTAAGCACGGCCTGACGAGAGACGTTCGGCGCGGTTTTATTCGTTCACCGTGACCACGGTCTCGCCTATTGCCTCGGTGAAAGCGAATTATTGGAGAGAGCACGGCCTGACGAGAGACGTTTGGCGCCGTTTTATTCGTTCACCGTGACCACGATCTCGCTTATTGCCTCGGTGAAAGCGAATTATTGGAGAGAGCACGGCCTGACGAGAGACGTTTGGCGCGGTTTTATTCGTTCACCGTGACCACGATCTCGCCTATTGCCTCGGTGAAAGCGAATTATTGGAGAGAGCACGGCCTGACGAGAGACGTTCGGCGCGGTTTATTCGTTCACCGTGACCACGATCTCGCCTATTGCCTCGGTGAAAGCGAATTATTGGAGAGAGCCACGGCCTGACGAGAGACGTTCGGCGCGGTTTTATTCGTTCACCGTGACCACGATCTCGCCTATTGCCTCGGTGAAAGCGAATTATTGGAGTAAGCACGGCCTGACGAGAGACGTTCGGCGCGGTTTTATTCGTTCACCGTGACCACGATCTCGCCTATTGCCTCGGTGAAAGCGAATTATTGGAGAGAGCACGGCCTGACGAGAGACGTTTGGCGCCGTTTTATTCGTTCACCGTGACCACGATCTCGTCTATTGCCTCGGTGAAAGCGAATTATTGGAGAGAGCACGGCCTGACGAGAGACGTTTGGCGCCGTTTTATTCGTTCACCGTGAATACGATCTCGCCTATTGCCTCGGTGAAAGCGAATTATTGGAGAGAGCACGGCCTGACGAGAGACGTTTGGCGCGGTTTTATTCGTTCACCGTGACCACGATCTCGCCTATTGCCTCGGTCAAAGCGAATTATTGGAGAGAGCACGGCCTGACGAGAGACGTTCGGCGCGGTTTTATTCGTTCACCGTGACCACGATCTCGCCTATTGCCTCGGTGAAAGCGAATTATTGGAGAGAGCACGGCCTGACGAGAGACGTTCGGCGCGGTTTTATTCGTTCACCGTGACCACGATCTCGCCTATTGCCTCGGTGAAAGCGAATTATTGGAGAGAGCACGGCCTGACGAGAGACGTTTGGCGCCGTTTTATTCGTTCACTGTGACCACGATCTCGCCTATTGCCTCGGTGAAAGCGAATTATTGGAGAGAGCACGGCCTGACGAAAGACGTTCGGCGCGGTTTTATTCGTTCACCGTGACCACGATCTCGCCTATTGCCTCGGTGAAAGCGAATTATTGGAGAGAGCACGGCCTGACGAGAGACGTTTGGCGCCGTTTTATTCGTTCACCGTGACCACGATCTCGCCTATTGCCTCGGTGAAAGCGAATTATTGGAGTAAGCACGGCCTGACGAGAGACGTTCGGCGCGGTTTTATTCGTTCACCGTGACCACGATCTCGCCTATTGCCTCGGTGAAAGCGAATTATTGGAGAGAGCACGGCCTGACGAGAGACGTTTGGCGCCGTTTTATTCGTTCACCGTGACCACGATCTCGCCTATTGCCTCGGTGAAAGCGAATTATTGGAGAGAGCACGGCCTGACGAGAGACGTTTGGCGCGGTTTTATTCGTTCACCGTGACCACGATCTCGCCTATTGCCTCGGTGAAAGCGAATTATTGGAGAGAGCACGGCCTGACGAGAGACGTTCGGCGCGGTTTTATTCGTTCACCGTGACCACGATCTCGCCTATTGCCTCGGTGAAAGCGAATTATTGGAGTAAGCACGGCCTGACGAGAGACGTTCGGCGCGGTTTTATTCGTTCACCGTGACCACGATCTCGCCTATTGCCTCGGTGAAAGCGAATTATTGGAGAGAGCACGGCCTGACGAGAGACGTTTGGCGCCGTTTTATTCGTTCACCGTGACCACGATCTCGCCTATTGCCTCGGTGAAAGCGAATTATTGGAGAGAGCACGGCCTGACGAGAGACGTTTGGCGCCGTTTTATTCGTTCACCGTGACCGCGATCTCGCCTATTGCCTCGGTGAAAGCGAATTATTGGAGTAAGCACGGCCTGACGAGAGACGTTCGGCGCGGTTTTATTCGTTCACCGTGACCACGATCTCGCCTATTGCCTCGGTGAAAGCGAATTATTGGAGAGAGCACAGCCTGACGAGAGACGTTCGGCGCGGTTTTATTCGTTCACCGTGACCACGATCTCGCCTATTGCCTCGGTGAAAGCGAATTATTGGAGAGAGCACGGCCTGACGAGAGACGTTTGGCGCCGTTTTATTCGTTCACCGTGACCACGATCTCGCCTATTGCCTCGGTGAAAGCGAATTATTGGAGAGAGCACGGCCTGACGAGAGACGTTTGGCGCGGTTTTATTCGTTCACCGTGACCACGATCTCGCCTATTGCCTCGGTGAAAGCGAATTATTGGAGAGAGCACGGCCTGACGAGAGACGTTCGGCGCGGTTTTATTCGTTCACCGTGACCACGATCTCGCCTATTGCCTCGGTGAAAGCGAATTATTGGAGAGAGCACGGCCTGACGAGAGACGTTCGGCGCGGTTTTATTCGTTCACCGTGACCACGATCTCGCCTATTGCCTCGGTGAAAGCGAATTATTGGAGAGAGCACGGCCTGACGAGAGACGTTTGGCGCGGTTTTATTCGTTCACCGTGACCACGATCTCGCCTATTGCCTCGGTGAAAGCGAATTATTGGAGAGAGCACGGCCTGACGAGAGACGTTTGGCGCGGTTTTATTCGTTCACCGTGACCACGATCTCGCCTACTGCCTCGGTGAAAGCGAATTATTGGAGAGAGCACGGCCTGACGAGAGACGTTCGGCGCGGTTTTATTCGTTCACCGTGACCACGATCTCGCCTATTGCCTCGGTGAAAGCGAATTATTGGTGAGAGCACGGCCTGACGAGAGACGTTTGGCGCGGTTTTATTCGTTCACCGTGACCACGATCTCGCCTATTGCCTCGGTGAAAGCGAATTATTGGAGAGAGCACGGCCTGACGAGAGACGTTCGGCGCCGTTTTATTCGTTCACCGTGACCACGATCTCGCCTATTGCCTCGGTGAAAGCGAATTATTGGTGAGAGCACGGCCTGACGAGAGACGTTTGGCGCGGTTTTATTCGTTCACCGTGACCACGATCTCGCCTATTGCCTCGGTGAAAGCGAATTATTGGAGAGAGCACGGCCTGACGAGAGACGTTCGGCGCGGTTTTATTCGTTCACCGTGACCACGATCTCGCCTTTTGCCTCGGTGAAAGCGAATTATTGGAGAGAGCACGGCCTGACGAGAGACGTTCGGCGCGGTTTTATTCGTTCACCGTGACCACGATCTCGCCTATTGCCTCGGTGAAAGCGAATTATTGGAGAGAGCACGGCCTGACGAGAGACGTTCGGCGCGGTTTTATTCGTTCACCGTGACCACAATCTCGCCTATTGCCTCGGTGAAAGCGAATTATTGGAGAGAGCACGGCCTGACGAGAGACGTTTGGCGCGGTTTTATTCGTTCACCGTGACCACGATCTTGCCTATTGCCTCGGTGAAAGCGAATTATTGGAGAGAGCACGGCCTGACGAGAGACGTTTGGCGCGGTTTTATTCGTTCACCGTGACCACGATCTCGCCTATTGCCTCGGTGAAAGCGAATTATTGGAGAGAGCACGGCCTGACGAGAGACGTTCGGCGCGGTTTTATTCGTTTTCACCGTGACCACGATCTCGCCTATTGCCTCGGTGAAACCGAATTATTGGAGAGAGCACGGCCTGACGAGAGACGTTTGGCGCGGTTTTATTCGTTCACCGTGACCCACGATCTCGGCTATTGCCTCGGTGAAAGCGAATTATTGGAGAGAGCACGGCCTGACGAGAGACGTTTGGCGCCGTTTTATTCGTTCACCGTGACCACGATCTCGCCTATTGCCTCGGTGAAAGCGAATTATTGGAGAGAGCACGGCCTGACGAGAGACGTTTGGCGCGGTTTTATTCGTTCACCGTGACCACGATCTTGCCTATTGCCTCGGTGAAAGCGAATTATTGGAGTAAGCACGGCCTGACGAGAGACGTTCGGCGCGGTTTTATTCGTTCACCGTGACCACGATCTCGCCTATTGCCTCGGTGAAAGCGAATTATTGGAGAGAGCACGGCCTGACGAGAGACGTTTGGCGCGGTTTTATTCGTTCACCGTGACCACGATCTCGCCTATTGCCTCGGTGAAAGCGAATTATTGGAGAGAGCACGGCCTGACGAGAGACGTTTGGCGCGGTTTTATTCGTTCACCGTGACCACGATCTCGCCTATTGCCTCGGTGAAAGCGAATTATTGGAGAGAGCACGGCCTGACGAGAGACGTTTGGCGCCGTTTTATTCGTTCACCGTGACCCACGATCTCGCCTATTGCCTCGGTGAAAGCGAATTATTGGAGAGAGCACGGCCTGACGAGAGACGTTTGGCGCGGTTTTATTCGTTCACCGTGACCACGATCTCGCCTATTGCCTCGGTGAAAGCGAATTATTGGAGAGAGCACGGCCTGACGAGAGACGTTCGGCGCGGTTTTATTCGTTCACCGTGACCACGATCTCGCCTATTGCCTCGGTGAAAGCGAATTATTAAAGAGATCACAGCCTGACGAGAGACGTTTGGCGCCGTTTTATTCGTTCACCGTGACCACGATCTCGCCTATTGCCTCGGTGAAAGCGAATTATTGGAAAGAGCACGGCCTGACGAGAGACGTTTGGCGCGGTTTTATTCGTCCACCGTGACCACGATCTCGCCTATTGCCTCGGTGAAAGCGAATTATTGGAGAGAGCACGGCCTGACGAGAGACGTTTGGCGCGGTTTTATTCGTTCAACCGTGACCACGATCTCGCCTATTGCCTCGGTGAAAGCGAATTATTGGAGAGAGCACGGCCTGACGAGAGACGTTTGGCGCGGTTTTATTCGTTCACCGTGACCACGATCTCGCCTATTGCCTCGGTGAAAGCGAATTATTGGAGAGAGCACGGCCTGACGAGAGACGTTTGGCTCCGTTTTATTCGTTCACCGTGACCACGATCTCGCCTATTGCCTCGGTGAAAGCGAATTATTGGAGAGAGCACGGCCTGACGAGAGACGTTCGGCGCGGTTTTATTCGTTCACCGTGACCACGATCTCGCCTATTGCCTCGGTGAAAGCGAATTATTGGAGAGAGCACGGCCTGACGAGAGACGTTCGGCGCGGTTTTATTCGTTCACCGTGACCACGATCTCGCCTATTGCCTCGGTGAAAGCGAATTATTGGAGAGAGCACGGCCTGACGAGAGACGTTTGGCGCGGTTTTATTCGTTCACCATGACCACGATCTCGCCTATTGCCTCGGTGAAAGCGAATTATTGGAGAGAGCACGGCCTGACGAGAGACGTTTGGCGCGGTTTTATTCGTTCACCGTGACCACGATCTCGCCTATTGCCTCGGTGAAAGCGAATTATTGAGAGAGAGCACGGCCTGACGAGAGACGTTTGGCGCCGTTTTATTCGTTCACCGTGACCACGATCTCGCCTATTGCCTCGGTGAAAGCGAATTATTGGAGAGAGCACGGCCTGACGAGAGACGTTCGGCGCGGTTTTATTCGTTCACCGTGGCCACGATCTCGCCTATTGCCTCGGTGAAAGCGAAATATTGGAGTAAGCACGGCCTGACGAGAGACGTTCGGCGCGGTTTTATTCGTTCACCGTGACCACGATCTCGCCTATTGCCTCGGTGAAAGCGAATTATTGGAGAGAGCACGGCCTGACGAGAGACGTTTGGCGCCGTTTTATTCGTTCACCGTGACCACGATCTCGCCTATTGCCTCGGTGAAAGCGAATTATTGGAGAGAGCACGGCCTGACGAGAGACGTTTGGCGCCGTTTTATTCGTTCACCGTGACCACGATCTCGCCTATTGCCTCGGTGAAAGCGAATTATTGGAGAGAGCACGGCCTGACGAGAGACGTTTGGCGCCGTTTTATTCGTTCACCGTGACCACGATCTCGCCTATTGCCTCGGTGAAAGCGAATTATTGGAGAGAGCACGGCCTGACGAGAGACGTTTGGCGCCGTTTTATTCGTTCACCGTGACCACGATCTCGCCTATTGCCTCGGTGAAAGCGAATTATTGGAGAGAGCACGGCCTGACGAGAGACGTTCGGCGCCGTTTTATTCGTTCACCGTGACCACGATCTCGCCTATTGCCTCGGTGAAAGCGAATTATTGGAGAGAGCAGGGCCTGACGAGAGACGTTTGGCGCCGTTTTATTCGTTCACCGTGACCACGATCTCGCCTATTGCCTCGGTGAAAGCGAATTATTGGAGAGAGCACGGCCTGACGAGAGACGTTTGCGCCGTTTTATTCGTTCACCGTGACCACGATCTCGCCTATTGCCTCGGTGAAAGCGAATTATTGGAGAGAGCACGGCCTGACGAGAGACGTTTGGCGCCGTTTTATTCGTTCACCGTGACCACGATCTCGCCTATTGCCTCGGTGAAAGCGAATTATTGGAGAGAGCATGGCCTGACGAGAGACGTTTGGCGCGGTTTTATTCGTTCACCGTGACCACGATCTCGCCTATTGCCTCGGTGAAAGCGAATTATTGGAGAGAGCACGGCCTGACGAGAGACGTTTGGCGCCGTTTTATTCGTTCACCGTGACCACGATCTCGCCTATTGCCTCGGTGAAAGCGAATTATTGGAGAGAGCACGGCCTGACGAGAGACGTTTGGCGCCGTTTTACTCGTTCACCGTGACCACGATCTCGCCTATTGCCTCGGTGAAAGCGAATTATTGGAGAGAGCACGGCCTGACGAGAGACGTTTGGCGCGGTTTTATTCGTTCACCGTGACCACGATCTCGCCTATTGCCTCGGTGAAAGCGAATTATTGGAGAGAGCACGGCCTGACGAGAGACGTTTGGCGCCGTTTTATTCGTTCACCGTGACCACGATCTCGCCTATTGCCTCGGTGAAAGCGAATTATTGGAGAGAGCACGGCCTGACGAGAGACGTTTGGCGCCGTTTTATTCGTTCACCGTGACCACGATCTCGCCTATTGCCTCGGTGAAAGCGAATTATTGGAGAGAGCTCGGTATGACGAGAGACGTTTGGCGCGGTTTTATTCGTTCACCGTGACCACGATCTCGCCTATTGCCTCGGTGAAAGCGAATTATTGGAGAGAGCACGGCCTGACGAGAGACGTTTGGCGCCGTTTTACTCGTTCACCGTGACCACGATCTCGCCTATTGCCTCGGTGAAAGCGAATTATTGGAGAGAGCACGGCCTGACGAGAGACGTTTGGCGCGGTTTTATTCGTTCACCGTGACCACGATCTCGCTATTGCCTCGGTGAAAGCGAATTATTGGAGAGAGCACGGCCTGACGAGAGACGTTTGGCGCCGTTTTATTCGTTCACCGTGACCACGATCTCGCCTATTGCCTCGGTGAAAGCGAATTATTGGAGAGAGCACGGCCTGACGAGAGACGTTTGGCGCCGTTTTATTCGTTCACCGTGACCACGATCTCGCCTATTGCCCTCGGTGAAAGCGAATTATTGGAGAGAGCACGGCCTGACGAGAGACGTTTGGCGCCGTTTTATTTGTTCACCGTGACCACGATCTCGCCTATTGCCTCGGTGAAAGCGAATTATTGGAGAGAGCACGGCCTGACGAGAGACGTTTGGCGCCGTTTTACTCGTTCACCGTGACCACGATCTCGCCTATTGCCTCGGTGAAAGCGAAATATTGGAGAGAGCACGGCCTGACGAGAGACGTTTGGCGCGGTTTTATTCGTTCACCGTGACCACGATCTCGCCTATTGCCTCGGTGAAAGCGAATTATTGGAGAGAGCACGGCCTGACGAGAGACGTTTGGCGCGGTTTTATTCGTTCACCGTGACCACGATCTCGCCTATTGCCTCTGTGAAAGCGAATTATTGGAGAGAGCACGGCCTGACGAGAGACGTTTGGCGCCGTTTTATTCGTTCACCGTGACCACGATCTCGCCTATTGCCTCGGTGAAAGCGAATTATTGGAGAGAGCACGGCCTGACGAGAGACGTTTGGCGCGGTTTTATTCGTTCACCGTGACTACGATCTCGCCTATTGCCTCGGTGAAAGCGAATTATGGGAGAGAGCACGGCCTGACGAGAGACGTTTGGTGCCGTTTTATTCGTTCACCGTGACCACGATCTCGCCTATTGCCTCGGTAAAAGCGAATTATTGGAGAGAGTACGGCCTGACGAGAGACGTTTGGCGCGGTTTTATTCGTTCACCGTGACCACGATCTCGCCTATTGCCTCGGTGAAAGCGAATTATTGGAGAGAGCACGGCCTGACGAGAGACGTTTGGCGCCGTTTTATTCGTTCACCGTGACCACGATCTCGCCTATTGCCTCGGTGAAAGCGAATTATTGGAGAGAGCACGGCCTGACGAGAGACGTTTGGCGCCGTTTTACTCGTTCACCGTGACCACGATCTCGCCTATTGCCTCGGTGAAAGCGAATTATTGGAGAGAGCACGGCCTGACGAGAGACGTTTGGCGCGGTTTTATTCGTTCACCGTGACCACGATCTCGCCTATTGCCTCGGTGAAAGCGAATTATTGGAGAGAGCACGGCCTGACGAGAGACGTTTGGCGCCGTTTTATTCGTTCACCGTGACCACGATCTCGCCTATTGCCTCGGTGAAAGCGAATTATTGGAGAGAGCACGGCCTGACGAGAGACGTTTGGCGCCGTTTTATTCGTTCACCGTGACCACGATCTCGCCTATTGCCTCGGTGAAAGCGAATTATTGGAGAGAGCTCGGTATGACGAGAGACGTTTGGCGCGGTTTTATTCGTTCACCGTGACCACGATCTCGCCTATGGCCTCGGTGAAAGCGAATTATTGGAGAGAGCACGGCCTGACGAGAGACGTTTGGCGCCGTTTTACTCGTTCACCGTGACCACGATCTCGCCTATTGCCTCGGTGAAAGCGAATTATTGGAGAGAGCACGGCCTGACGAGAGACGTTTGGCGCGGTTTTATTCGTTCACCGTGACCACGATCTCGCCTATTGCCTCGGTGAAAGCGAATTATTGGAGAGAGCACGGCCTGACGAGAGACGTTTGGCGCCGTTTTATTCGTTCACCGTGACCACGATCTCGACTATTGCCTCGGTGAAAGCGAATTATTGGAGAGAGCACGGCCTGACGAGAGACGTTTGGCGCCGTTTTATTCGTTCACCGTGACCACGATCTCGCCTATTGCCTCGGTGAAAGCGAATTATTGGAGAGAGCACGGCCTGACGAGAGACGCTTGGCGCCGTTTTACTCGTTCACCGTGACCACGATCTCGCCTATTGCCTCGGTGAAAGCGAAATATTGGAGAGAGCACGGCCTGACGAGAGACGTTTGGCGCGGTTTTATTCGTTCACCGTGACCACGATCTCGCCTATTGCCTCGGTGAAAGCGAATTATTGGAGTGAGCACGGCCTGACGAGAGACGTTTGGCGCGGTTTTATTCGTTCACCGTGACCACGATCTCGCCTATTGCCTCTGTGAAAGCGAATTATTGGAGAGAGCACGGCCTGACGAGAGACGTTTGGCGCCGTTTTATTCGTTCACCGTGACCACGATCTCGCCTATTGCCTCGGTGAAAGCGAATTATTGGAGAGAGCACGGCCTGACGAGAGACGTTTGGCGCGGTTTTATTCGTTCACCGTGACTACGATCTCGCCTATTGCCTCGGTGAAAGCGAATTATGGGAGAGAGCACGGCCTGACGAGAGACGTTTGGCGCCGTTTTATTCGTTCACCGTGACCACGATCTCGCCTATTGCCTCGGTGAAAGCGAATTATTGGAGAGAGCACGGCCTGACGAGAGACGTTTGGCGCGGTTTTATTCGTTCACCGTGACCACGATCTCGCCTATTGCCTCGGTGAAAGCGAATTATTGGAGAGAGCACGGCCTGACGAGAGACGTTTGGCGCCGTTTTATTCGTTCACCGTGACCACGATCTCGCCTATTGCCTCGGTGAAAGCGAATTATTGGAGAGAGCACGGCCTGACGAGAGACGTTTGGCGCGGTTTTATTCGTTCACCGTGACCACGATCTCGCCTATTGCCTCGGTGAAAGCGAATTATTGGAGAGAGCACGGCCTGACGAGAGACGTTTGGCGCCGTTTTATTCGTTCACCGTGACCACGATCTCGCCTATTGCCTCGGTGAAAGCGAATTATTGGAGAGAGCACGGCCTGACGAGAGACGTTTGGCGCGGTTTTATTCGTTCACCGTGACGACGATCTCGGCTATTGCCTCGGTGAAAGCGAATTATTGGAGAGAGCACGGCCTGACGAGAGACGTTTGGCGCCGTTTTATTCGTTCACCGTGACCACGATCTCGCCTATTGCCTCGGTGAAAGCGAATTATTGGAGAGAGCACGGCCTGACGAGAGACGTTTGGCGCGGTTTTATTCGTTCACCGTGACCACGATCTCGCCTATTGCCTCGGTGAAAGCGAATTATTGGAGTAAGCACGGCCTGACGAGAGACGTTCGGCGCGGTTTTATTCGTTCACCGTGACCACGATCTCGCCTATTGCCTCGGTGAAAGCGAATTATTGGAGAGAGCACGGCCTGACGAGAGACGTTTGGCGCGGTTTTATTCGTTCACCGTGACCACGATCTCGCCTATTGCCTCGGTGAAAGCGAATTATTGGAGAGAGCACGGCCTGACGAGAGACGTTTGGCGCGGTTTTATTCGTTCACCGTGACCACGATCTCGCCTATTGCCTCGGTGAAAGCGAATTATTGGAGAGAGCACGGCCTGACGAGAGAAGTTCGGCGCGGTTTTATTCGTTCACCGCGACCACGATCTCGCCTATTGCCTCGGTGAAAGCGAATTATTGGAGAGAGCACGCCCTGACGAGAGACGTTTGGCGCGGTTTTATTCGTTCACCGTGACCACGATCTCGCCTATTGCCTCGGTGAAAGCGAATTATTGGAGAGAGCACGGCCTGACGAGAGACGTTTGGCGCGGTTTTAATCGTTCACCGTGACCACGATCTCGCCTATTGCCTCGGTGAAAGCGAATTATTGGAGAGAGCACGGCCTGACGAGAGACGTTCGGCGCGGTTTTATTCGTTCACCGTGACCACGATCTCGCCTATTGCCTCGGTGAAAGCGAATTATTGGAGAGAGCACGGCCTGACGAGAGACGTTCGGCGCGGTTTTATTCGTTCACCGTGACCACGATCTCGCATATTGCCTCGGTGAAAGCGAATTATTGGAGAGAGCACGGCCTGACGAGAGACGTTTGGCGCCGTTTTATTCGTTCACCGTGACCACGATCTCGCCTATTGCCTCGGTGAAAGCGAATTATTGGAGAGAGCACGGCCTGACGAGAGACGTTTGGCGCGGTTTTATTCGTTCACCGTGACCACGATCTCGCCTATTGCCTCGGTGAAAGCGAATTATTGGAGTAAGCACGGCCTGACGAGAGACGTTCGGCGCGGTTTTATTCGTTCACCGTGTCCACGATCTCGCCTATTGCCTCGGTGAAAGCGAATTATTGGAGAGAGCACGGCCTGACGAGAGACGTTTGGCGCGGTATTATTCGTTCACCGTGACCACGATCTCGCCTATTGCCTCGGTGAAAGCGAATTATTGGAGAGAGCACGGCCTGACGAGAGACGTTTGGCGCGGTTTTATTCGTTCACCGTGACCACGATCTCGCCTATTGCCTCGGTGAAAGCGAATTATTGGAGAGAGCACGGCCTGACGAGAGACGTTTGGCGCGGTTTTATTCGTTCACCGTGACCACGATCTCGGCTATTGCCTCGGTGAAAGCGAATTATTGGAGAGAGCACGGCCTGACGAGAGACGTTTGGCGCAGTTTTATTCGTTCACCGTGACCACGATCTCGCCTATTGCCTCGGTGAAAGCGAATTATTGGAGACAGCACGGCCTGACGAGAGACGTTTGGCGCGGTTTTATTCGTTCACCGTGACCACGATCTCGCCTATTGCCTCGGTGAAAGCGAATTATTGGAGATAGCACGGCCTGACGAGAGACGTTTGGCGCGGTTTTATTCGTTCACCGTGACCACGATCTCGCCTATTGCCTCGGTGAAAGCGAATTATTGGAGAGAGCACGGCCTGACGAGAGGACGTTTGGCGCGGTTTTATTCGTTTCACCGTGACCACGATCTCGCCTATTGCCTCGGTGAAAGCGAATTATTGGAGAGGAGCACGGCCTGACGAGAGACGTTTGGCGCGGTTTTATTCGTTCACCGTGACCACGATCTCGGCTATTGCCTCGGTGAAAGCGAATTATTGGAGAGAGCACGGCCTGACGAGAGACGTTTGGCGCCGTTTTATTCGTTCACCGTGACCACGATCTCGCCTATTGCCTCGGTGAAAGCGAATTATTGGAGAGAGCACGGCCTGACGAGAGACGTTTGGCGCGGTTTTATTCGTTCACCGTGACCACGATCTCGCCTATTGCCTCGGTGAAAGCGAATTATTGGAGTAAGCACGGCCTGACGAGAGACGTTCGGCGCGGTTTTATTCGTTCACCGTGACCACGATCTCGCCTATTGCCTCGGGTGAAAGCGAATTATTGGAGAGAGCACGGCCTGCCGAGAGACGTTTGGCGCGGTTTTATTCGTTCACCGTGACCTCGATCTCGCCTATTGCCTCGGTGAAAGCGAATTATTGGAGAGAGCACGGCCTGACGAGAGACGTTTGGCGCGGTTTTATTCGTTCACCGTGACCACGATCTCGCCTATTGCCTCGGTGAAAGCGAATTATTGGAGAGAGCACGGCCTGACGAGAGACGTTTGGCGCCGTTTTTATTCGTTCACCGTGACCACGATCTCGCCTATTGCCTCGGTGAAAGCGAATTATTGGAGAGAGCACGGCCTGACGAGAGACGTTTGCGCGGTTTTATTCGTTCACCGTGACCACGATCTCGCCTATTGCCTCGGTGAAAGCGGAATTATTGGAGAGAGCACGGCCTGACGAGAGACGTTCGGCGCGGTTTTATTCGTTCACCGTGACCACGATCTCGCCTATTGCCTCGGTGAAAGCGAATTATTGGAGAGAGCACGGCCTGACGAGAGACGTTTGGCGCCGTTTTTATTCGTTCACCGTGACACGATCTCGCCTATTGCCTCGGTGAAAGCGAATTATTGGAAAGAGCACGGCCTGACGAGAGACGTTTGGCGCGGTTTTATTCGTCCACCGTGACCACGATCTCGCCTATTGCCTCGGTGAAAGCGAATTATTGGAGAGAGCACGGCCTGACGAGAGACGTTTGGCGCGGTTTTATTCGTTCACCGTGACCACGATCTCGCCTATTGCCTCGGTGAAAGCGGAATTATTGGAGAGAGCACGGCCTGACGAGAGACGTTTGGCGCGGTTTTATTCGTTCACCGTGACCACGATCTCGCCTATTGCCTAGGTGAAAGCGAATTATTGGAGAGAGCACGGCCTGACGAGAGACGTTTGGCGCAGTTTTATTCGTTCACCGTGACCACGATCTCGCCTATTGGCCTCGGTGAAAGCGAATTATTGGAGAGAGCACGGCCTGACGAGAGACGTTCGGCGCGGTTTTATTCGTTCACCGTGACCACGATCTCGCCTATTGCCTCGGTGAAAGCGAATTATTGGAGAGAGCACGGCCTGACGAGAGGACGTTTGGCGCCGTTTTATTCGTTCACCATGACCACGATCTCGCCTATTGCCTCGGTGAAAGCGAATTATTGGAGAGAGCACGGCCTGACGAGAGACGTTTGGCGCGGTTTTATTCGTTCACCGTGACCACGATCTCGGCCTATTGCCTCGGTGAAAGCGAATTATTGGAGAGAGCACGGCCTAACGAGAGACGTTTGGCGCGGTTTTATTCGTTCACCGTGACCACGATCTCGCCTATTGCCTCGGTGAAAGCGAATTATTGGAGAGAGCACGGCCTGACGAGAGACGTTTGGCGCGGTTTTATTCGTTCACCGTGACCACGATCTCGCCTATTGCCTCGGTGAAAGCGAATTATTGGAGAGAGCACGGCCTGACGAGAGACGTTTGGCGCGGTTTTATTCGTTCACCGTGACCACGATCTCGCCTATTGCCTCGGTGAAAGCGAATTAGTGGAGAGAGCACAGCCTGACGAGAGACGTTTGGCGCGGTTTTATTCGTTCACCGTGACCACGATCTCGCCTATTGCCTCGGTGAAAGCGAATTATTGGAGTAAGCACGGCCTGACGAGAGACGTTCGGCGCGGTTTTATTCGTTCACCGCTACCACGATCTCGCTATTGCCTCGGTGAAAGCGAATTATTGGAGAGAGCACGGCCTGACGAGAGACGTTTGGCGCGGTTTTATTCGTTCACCGTGACCACGATCTCGCCTATTGCCTCGGTGAAAGCGAATTATTGGAGAGAGCATGGCCTGACGAGAGACGTTCGGCGCGGTTTTATTCGTTCACCGTGACCACGATCTCGCCTATTGCCTCGGTGAAAGCGAATTATTGGAGAGAGCACGGCCTGACGAGAGACGTTTGGCGCCGATTTATTCGTTCACCGTGACCACGATCTCGCCTATTGCCTCGGTGAAAGCGAATTATTGGAGAGAGCACGGCCTGACGAGAGACGTTCGGCGCCGTTTTATTCGTTCACCGTGACCACGATCTCGCCTATTGCCTCGGTGAAAGCGAATTATTGGAGAGAGCAGGGCCTGACGAGAGACGTTCGGCGCGGTTTTATTCGTTCACCGTGACCACGATCTCGCCTATTGCCTCGGTGAAAGCGAATTATTGGAGTGAGCACGGCCTGACGAGAGACGTTTGGCGCGGTTTTATTCGTTCACCGTGACCACGATCTCGCCTATTGCCTCGGTAAAAGCGAATTATTGGAGAGAGCACGGCCTGACGAGAGACGTTTGGCGCGGTTTTATTCGTTCACCGTGACCACGATCTCGCCTATTGCCTCGGTGAAAGCGAATTATTGGAGAGAGCACGGCCTGACGAGAGACGTTTGGCGCCGTTTTATTCGTTCACCGTGACCACGATCTCGCCTATTGCCTCGGTGAAAGCGAATTATTGGAGAGAGCACGGCCTGACGAGAGACGTTCGGCGCGGTTTTATTCGTTCACCGTGGCCACGATCTCGCCTATTGCCTCGGTGAAAGCGAAATATTGGAGTAAGCACGGCCTGACGAGAGACGTTCGGCGCGGTTTTATTCGTTCACCGTGACCACGATCTCGCCTATTGCCTCGGTGAAAGCGAATTATTGGAGAGAGCACGGCCTGACGAGAGACGTTTGGCGCCGTTTTATTCGTTCACCGTGACCACGATCTCGCCTATTGCCTCGGTGAAAGCGAATTATTGGAGAGAGCACGGCCTGACGAGAGACGTTTGGCGCCGTTTTATTCGTTCACCGTGACCACGATCTCGCCTATTGCCTCGGTGAAAGCGAATTATTGGAGAGAACACGGGCCTGACGAGAGACGTTTGGCGCCGTTTTATTCGTTCACCGTGACCACGATCTCGCCTATTGCCTCGGTGAAAGCAAATTATTGGAGAGAGCACGGCCTGACGAGAGACGTTTGGCGCCGTTTTATTCGTTCACCGTGACCACGATCTCGCCTATTGCCTCGGTGAAAGCGAATTATTGGAGAGAGCACGGCCTGACGAGAGACGTTTGGCGCGGTTTTATTCGTTCACCGTGACCACGATCTCGCCTATTGCCTCGGTGAAAGCGAATTATTGGAGAGAGCACGGCCTGACGAGAGACGTTTGGCGCGGTTTTATTCGTTCACCGTGACTACGATCTCGCCTATTGCCTCGGTGAAAGCGAATTATGGGAGAGAGCACGGCCTGACGAGAGACGTTTGGCGCCGTTTTATTCGTTCACCGTGACCACGATCTCGCCTATTGCCTCGGTGAAAGCGAATTATTGGAGAGAGCACGGCCCTGACGAGAGACGTTTGGCGCAGTTTTATTCGTTCACCGTGACCACGATCTCGCCTATTGCCTCGGTGAAAGCGAATTATTGGAGAGAGCACGGCCTGACGAGAGACGTTTGGCGCCGTTTTATTCGTTCACCGTGACCACGATCTCGCCTATTGCCTCGGTGGAAGAAGCGAATTATTGGAGAGAGCACGGCCTGACGAGAGACGTTTGGCGCGGATTTATTCGTTCACCGTGACCACGATCTCGCCTATTGCCTCGGTGAAAGCGAATTATTGGAGAGAGCACGGCCTGACGAGAGACGTTTGGCGCCGTTTTATTCGTTCACCGTGACCACGATCTCGCCTATTGCCTCGGTGAAAGCGAATTATTGGAGAGAGCACGGCCTGACGAGAGACGTTTGGCGCGGTTTTATTCGTTCACCGTGACGACGATCTCGGCTATTGCCTCGGTGAAAGCGAATTATTGGAGAGAGCACGGCCTGACGAGAGACGTTTGGCGCCGTTTTATTCGTTCACCGTGACCACGATCTCGCCTATTGCCTCGGTGAAAGCGAATTATTGGAGAGAGCACGGCCTGACGAGAGACGTTTGGCGCGGTTTTATTCGTTCACCGTGACCACGATCTCGCCTATTGCCTCGGTGAAAGCGAATTATTGGAGTAAGCACGGCCTGACGAGAGACGTTCGGCGCGGTTTTATTCGTTCACCGTGACCACGATCTCGCCTATTGCCTCGGTGAAAGCGAATTATTGGAGAGAGCACGGCCTGACGAGAGACGTTTGGCGCGGTTTTATTCGTTCACCGTGACCACGATCTCGCCTATTGCCTCGGTGAAAGCGAATTATTGGAGAGAGCACGGCCTGACGAGAGACGTTTGGCGCGGTTTTATTCGTTCACCGTGACCACGATCTCGCCTATTGCCTCGGTGAAAGCGAATTATTGGAGAGAGCACGGCCTGACGAGAGAAGTTCGGCGCGGTTTTATTCGTTCACCGCGACCACGATCTCGCCTATTGCCTCGGTGAAAGCGAATTATTGGAGAGAGCACGCCCTGACGAGAGACGTTTGGCGCGGTTTTATTCGTTCACCGTGACCACGATCTCGCCTATTGCCTCGGTGAAAGCGAATTATTGGAGAGAGCACGGCCTGACGAGAGACGTTTGGCGCGGTTTTAATCGTTCACCGTGACCACGATCTCGCCTATTGCCTCGGTGAAAGCGAATTATTGGAGAGAGCACGGCCTGACGAGAGACGTTCGGCGCGGTTTTATTCGTTCACCGTGACCACGATCTCGCCTATTGCCTCGGTGAAAGCGAATTATTGGAGAGAGCACGGCCTGACGAGAGACGTTCGGCGCGGTTTTATTCGTTCACCGTGACCACGATCTCGCATATTGCCTCGGTGAAAGCGAATTATTGGAGAGAGCACGGCCTGACGAGAGACGTTTGGCGCCGTTTTATTCGTTCACCGTGACCACGATCTCGCCTATTGCCTCGGTGAAAGCGAATTATTGGAGAGAGCACGGCCTGACGAGAGACGTTTGGCGCGGTTTTATTCGTTCACCGTGACCACGATCTCGCCTATTGCCTCGGTGAAAGCGAATTATTGGAGTAAGCACGGCCTGACGAGAGACGTTCGGCGCGGTTTTATTCGTTCACCGTGTCCACGATCTCGCCTATTGCCTCGGTGAAAGCGAATTATTGGAGAGAGCACGGCCTGACGAGAGACGTTTGGCGCGGTATTATTCGTTCACCGTGACCACGATCTCGCCTATTGCCTCGGTGAAAGCGAATTATTGGAGAGAGCACGGCCTGACGAGAGACGTTTGGCGCGGTTTTATTCGTTCACCGTGACCACGATCTCGCCTATTGCCTCGGTGAAAGCGAATTATTGGAGAGAGCACGGCCTGACGAGAGACGTTTGGCGCGGTTTTATTCGTTCACCGTGACCACGATCTCGCCTATTGCCTCGGTGAAAGCGAATTATTGGAGAGAGCACGGCCTGACGAGAGACGTTTGGCGCGGTTTTATTCGTTCACCGTGACCACGATCTCGCCTATTGCCTCGGTGAAAGCGAATTATTGGAGAGAGCACGGCCTGACGAGAGACGTTTGGCGCGGTTTTATTCGTTCACCGTGACCACGATCTCGCCTATTGCCTCGGTGAAAGCGAATTATTGGAGAGAGCACGGCCTGACGAGAGACGTTTGGCGCGGTTTTATTCGTTCACCGTGACCACGATCTCGCCTATTGCCTCGGTGAAAGCGAATTATTGGAGAGAGCACGGCCTGACGAGAGACGTTTGGCGCGGTTTTATTCGTTCACCGTGACCACGATCTCGCCTATTGCCTCGGTGAAAGCGAATTATTGGAGAGAGCACGGCCTGACGAGAGACGTTTGGCGCGGTTTTATTCGTTCACCGTGACCACGATCTCGGCTATTGCCTCGGTGAAAGCGAATTATTGGAGAGAGCACGGCCTGACGAGAGACGTTTGGCGCCGTTTTATTCGTTCACCGTGACCACGATCTCGCCTATTGCCTCGGTGAAAGCGAATTATTGGAGAGAGCACGGCCTGACGAGAGACGTTTGGCGCGGTTTTATTCGTTCACCGTGACCACGATCTCGCCTATTGCCTCGGTGAAAGCGAATTATTGGAGTAAGCACGGCCTGACGAGAGACGTTCGGCGCGGTTTTATTCGTTCACCGTGACCACGATCTCGCCTATTGCCTCGGTGAAAGCGAATTATTGGAGAGAGCACGGCCTGCCGAGAGACGTTTGGCGCGGTTTTATTCGTTCACCGTGACCACGATCTCGCCTATTGCCTCGGTGAAAGCGAATTATTGGAGAGAGCACGGCCTGACGAGAGACGTTTGGCGCGGTTTTATTCGTTCACCGTGACCACGATCTCGCCTATTGCCTCGGTGAAAGCGAATTATTGGAGAGAGCACGGCCTGACGAGAGACGTTTGGCGCCGTTTTATTCGTTCACCGTGACCACGATCTCGCCTATTGCCTCGGTGAAAGCGAATTATTGGAGAGAGCACGGCCTGACGAGAGACGTTTGGCGCGGTTTTATTCGTTCACCGTGACCACGATCTCGCCTATTGCCTCGGTGAAAGCGAATTATTGGAGAGAGCACGGCCTGACGAGAGACGTTCGGCGCGGTTTTATTCGTTCACCGTGACCACGATCTCGCCTATTGCCTCGGTGAAAGCGAATTATTGGAGAGAGCACGGCCTGACGAGAGACGTTTGGCGCCGTTTTATTCGTTCACCGTGACCACGATCTCGCCTATTGCCTCGGTGAAAGCGAATTATTGGAAAGAGCACGGCCTGACGAGAGACGTTTGGCGCGGTTTTATTCGTCCACCGTGACCACGATCTCGCCTATTGCCTCGGTGAAAGCGAATTATTGGAGAGAGCACGGCCTGACGAGAGACGTTTGGCGCGGTTTTATTCGTTCACCGTGACCACGATCTCGCCTATTGCCTCGGTGAAAGCGAATTATTGGAGAGAGCACGGCCTGACGAGAGACGTTTGGCGCGGTTTTATTCGTTCACCGTGACCACGATCTCGCCTATTGCCTAGGTGAAAGCGAATTATTGGAGAGAGCACGGCCTGACGAGAGACGTTTGGCGCAGTTTTATTCGTTCACCGTGACCACGATCTCGCCTATTGCCTAGGTGAAAGCGAATTATTGGAGAGAGCACGGCCTGACGAGAGACGTTCGGCGCGGTTTTATTCGTTCACCGTGACCACGATCTCGCCTATTGCCTCGGTGAAAGCGAATTATTGGAGAGAGCACGGCCTGACGAGAGACGTTTGGCGCCGTTTTATTCGTTCACCATGACCACGATCTCGCCTATTGCCTCGGTGAAAGCGAATTATTGGAGAGAGCACGGCCTGACGAGAGACGTTTGGCGCGGTTTTATTCGTTCACCGTGACCACGATCTCGCCTATTGCCTCGGTGAAAGCGAATTATTGGAGAGAGCACGGCCTAACGAGAGACGTTTGGCGCGGTTTTATTCGTTCACCGTGACCACGATCTCGCCTATTGCCTCGGTGAAAGCGAATTATTGGAGAGAGCACGGCCTGACGAGAGACGTTTGGCGCGGTTTTATTCGTTCACCGTGACCACGATCTCGCCTATTGCCTCGGTGAAAGCGAATTATTGGAGAGAGCACGGCCTGACGAGAGACGTTTGGCGCGGTTTTATTCGTTCACCGTGACCACGATCTCGCCTATTGCCTCGGTGAAAGCGAATTAGTGGAGAGAGCACGGCCTGACGAGAGACGTTTGGCGCGGTTTTATTCGTTCACCGTGACCACGATCTCGCCTATTGCCTCGGTGAAAGCGAATTATTGGAGTAAGCACGGCCTGACGAGAGACGTTCGGCGCGGTTTTATTCGTTCACCGCTACCACGATCTCGCTATTGCCTCGGTGAAAGCGAATTATTGGAGAGAGCACGGCCTGACGAGAGACGTTTGGCGCGGTTTTATTCGTTCACCGTGACCACGATCTCGCCTATTGCCTCGGTGAAAGCGAATTATTGGAGAGAGCATGGCCTGACGAGAGACGTTCGGCGCGGTTTTATTCGTTCACCGTGACCACGATCTCGCCTATTGCCTCGGTGAAAGCGAATTATTGGAGAGAGCACGGCCTGACGAGAGACGTTTGGCGCCGATTTATTCGTTCACCGTGACCACGATCTCGCCTATTGCCTCGGTGAAAGCGAATTATTGGAGAGAGCACGGCCTGACGAGAGACGTTCGGCGCCGTTTTATTCGTTCACCGTGACCACGATCTCGCCTATTGCCTCGGTGAAAGCGAATTATTGGAGAGAGCACGGCCTGACGAGAGACGTTCGGCGCGGTTTTATTCGTTCACCGTGACCACGATCTCGCCTATTGCCTCGGTGAAAGCGAATTATTGGAGAGAGCACGGCCTGACGAGAGACGTTTGGCGCGGTTTTATTCGTTCACCGTGACCACGATCTCGCCTATTGCCTCGGTAAAAGCGAATTATTGGAGAGAGCACGGCCTGACGAGAGACGTTTGGCGCGGTTTTATTCGTTCACCGTGACCACGATCTCGCCTATTGCCTCGGTGAAAGCGAATTATTGGAGAGAGCACGGCCTGACGAGAGACGTTTGGCGCCGTTTTATTCGTTCACCGTGACCACGATCTCGCCTATTGCCTCGGTGAAAGCGAATTATTGGAGAGAGCACGGCCTGACGAGAGACGTTCGGCGCGGTTTTATTCGTTCACCGTGGCCACGATCTCGCCTATTGCCTCGGTGAAAGCGAAATATTGGAGTAAGCACGGCCTGACGAGAGACGTTCGGCGCGGTTTTATTCGTTCACCGTGACCACGATCTCGCCTATTGCCTCGGTGAAAGCGAATTATTGGAGAGAGCACGGCCTGACGAGAGACGTTTGGCGCCGTTTTATTCGTTCACCGTGACCACGATCTCGCCTATTGCCTCGGTGAAAGCGAATTATTGGAGAGAGCACGGCCTGACGAGAGACGTTTGGCGCCGTTTTATTCGTTCACCGTGACCACGATCTCGCCTATTGCCTCGGTGAAAGCGAATTATTGGAGAGAACACGGCCTGACGAGAGACGTTTGGCGCCGTTTTATTCGTTCACCGTGACCACGATCTCGCCTATTGCCTCGGTGAAAGCAAATTATTGGAGAGAGCACGGCCTGACGAGAGACGTTTGGCGCCGTTTTATTCGTTCACCGTGACCACGATCTCGCCTATTGCCTCGGTGAAAGCGAATTATTGGAGAGAGCACGGCCTGACGAGAGACGTTTGGCGCGGTTTTATTCGTTCACCGTGACCACGATCTCGCCTATTGCCTCGGTGAAAGCGAATTATTGGAGAGAGCACGGCCTGACGAGAGACGTTTAGCGCCGTTTTATTCGTTCACCGTGACCACGATCTCGCCTATTGCCTCGGTGAAAGCGAATTATTGGAGAGAGCACGGCCTGACGAGAGACGTTTGGCGCCGTTTTATTCGTTCACCGTGACCTCGATCTCGCCTATTGCCTCGGTGAAAGCGAATTATTGGAGAGAGCACGGCCTGACGAGAGACGTTTGGCGCGGTTTTATTCGTTCACCGTGACCACGATCTCGCCTATTGCCTCGGTGAAAGCGAATTATTGGAGAGAGCATGGCCTGACGAGAGACGTTTGGCGCCGTTTTATTCGTTCACCGTGACCACGATCTCGCCTATTGCCTCGGTGAAAGCGAATTATTGGAGAGAGCACGGCCTGACGAGAGACGTTTGGCGCCGTTTTACTCGTTCACCGTGACCACGATCTCGCCTATTGCCTCGGTGAAAGCGAATTATTGGAGAGAGCACGGCCTGACGAGAGACGTTTGGCGCGGTTTTATTCGTTCACCGTGACCACGATCTCGCCTATTGCCTCGGTGAAAGCGAATTATTGGAGAGAGCACGGCCTGACGAGAGACGTTTGGCGCCGTTTTATTCGTTCACCGTGACCACGATCTCGCCTATTGCCTCGGTGAAAGCGAATTATTGGAGAGAGCACGGCCTGACGAGAGACGTTTGGCGCCGTTTTATTCGTTCACCGTGACCACGATCTCGCCTATTGCCTCGGTGAAAGCGAATTATTGGAGAGAGCACGGTATGACGAGAGACGTTTGGCGCGGTTTTATTCGTTCACCGTGACCACGATCTCGCCTATTGCCTCGGTGAAAGCGAATTATTGGAGAGAGCACGGCCTGACGAGAGACGTTTGGCGCCGTTTTACTCGTTCACCGTGACCACGATCTCGCCTATTGCCTCGGTGAAAGCGAATTATTGGAGAGAGCACGGCCTGACGAGAGACGTTTGGCGCGGTTTTATTCGTTCACCGTGACCACGATCTCGCCTATTGCCTCGGTGAAAGCGAATTATTGGAGAGAGCACGGCCTGACGAGAGACGTTTGGCGCCGTTTTATTCGTTCACCGTGACCACGATCTCGCCTATTGCCTCGGTGAAAGCGAATTATTGGAGAGAGCACGGCCTGACGAGAGACGTTTGGCGCCGTTTTATTCGTTCACCGTGACCACGATCTCGCCTATTGCCTCGGTGAAAGCGAACTATTGGAAAGAGCACGGCCTGACGAGAGACGTTTGGCGCCGTTTTATTCGTTCACCGTGACCACGATCTCGCCTATTGCCTCGGTGAAAGCGAATTATTGGAGAGAGCACGGCCTGACGAGAGACGTTTGGCGCGGTTTTATTCGTTCACCGTGACCACGATCTCGCCTATTGCCTCGGTGAAAGCGAATTATTGGAGAGAGCACGGCCTGACGAGAGACGTTTGGCGCGGTTTTATTCGTTCACCGTGACCACGATCTCGCCTATTGCCTTCTGTGAAAGCGAATTATTGGAGAGAGCACGGCCTGACGAGAGACGTTTGGCGCCGTTTTATTCGTTCACCGTGACCACGATCTCGCCTATTGCCTCGGTGAAAGCGAATTATTGGAGAGAGCACGGCCTGACGAGAGACGTTTGGCGCGGTTTTATTCGTTCACCGTGACCACGATCTCGCCTATTGCCTCGGTGAAAGCGAATTATTGGAGAGAGCACGGCCTGACGAGAGACGTTTGGCGCCGTTTTATTCGTTCACCGTGACCACGATCTCGCCTATTGCCTCGGTGAAAGCGAATTATTGGAGAGAGCACGGCCTGACGAGAGACGTTTGGCGCCGTTTTGGACGTTGGCGGTTTTATTCGTTCACCGTGACCACGATCTCGGCTATTGCCTCGGTGAAAGCGAATTATTGGAGAGAGCACGGCCTGACGAGAGACGTTTGGCGCCGGTTTTATTCGTTCACCGTGAACACGATCTCGGCTATTGCCTCGGTGAAAGCGAATTATTGGAGAGAGCACGGCCTGACGAGAGACGTTTCGGCGCCGTTTTATTCGTTCACCGTGACCACGATCTCGCCTATTGCCTCGGTGAAAGCGAATTATTGGAAAGAGCACGACCTGACGAGAGACGTTTGGCGCGGTTTTATTCGTCCACCGTGACCACGATCTCGCCTATTGCCTCGGTGAAAGCGAATTATTGGAGAGAGCACGGCCTGACGAGAGACGTTTGGCGCGGTTTTATTCGTTCACCGTGACCACGATCTCGCCTATTGCCTCGGTGAAAGCGAATTATTGGAGAGAGCACGGCCTGACGAGAGACGTTTGGCGCGGTTTTATTCGTTCACCGTGACCACGATCTCGCCTATTGCCTCGGTGAAAGCGAATTATTGGAGAGAGCACGGCCTGACGAGAGACGTTTGGCGCCGTTTTATTCGTTCACCGTGACCACGATCTCGCCTATTGCCTCGGTGAAAGCGAATTATTGGAGAGAGCACGGCCTGACGAGAGACGTTCGGCGCGGTTTTATTCGTTCACCGTGACCACGATCTCGCCTATTGCCTCGGTGAAAGCGAATTATTGGAGAGAGCACGGCCTGACGAGAGACGTTCGGCGCGGTTTTATTCGTTCACCGTGACCACGATCTCGCCTATTGCCTCGGTGAAAGCGAATTATTGGAGAGAGCACGGCCTGACGAGAGACGTTTGGCGCGGTTTTATTCGTTCACCGTGACCACGATCTCGCCTATTGCCTCGGTGAAAGCGAATTATTGGAGAGAGCACGGCCTGACGAGAGACGTTTGGCGCGGTTTTATTCGTTCACCGTGACCACGATCTCGCCTATTGCCTCGGTGAAAGCGAATTATTGGAGAGAGCACGGCCTGACGAGAGACGTTTGGCGCCGTTTTATTCGTTCACCGTGACCACGATCTCGCCTATTGCCTCGGTGAAAGCGAATTATTGGAGAGAGCACGGCCTGACGAGAGACGTTTGGCGCCGTTTTATTCGTTCACATTGCCTCGGTGAAAGCGAATTATTGGAGAGAGCACGGCCTGACGAGAGACGTTTGGCGCCGTTTTATTCGTTCACCGTGACCACGATCTCGGCTATTGCCTCGGTGAAAGCGAATTATTGGAGAGAGCACGGCCTGACGAGAGACGTTTGGCGCGGTTTTATTCGTTCACCGTGACCACGATCTCGCCTATTGCCTCGGTGAAAGCGAATTATTGGAGAGAGCACGGCCTGACGAGAGACGTTTGGCGCCGTTTTATTCGTTCACCGTGACCCACGATCTCGGCTATTGCCTCGGTGAAAGCGAATTTTTGGAGAGAGCACGGCCTGACGAGAGACGTTTGGCGCGGTTTTATTCGTTCACCGTGACCACGATCTCGGCTATTGCCTCGGTGAAAGCGAATTATTGGAGAGAGCACGGCCTGACGAGAGACGTTTGGCGCGGTTTTATTCGTTCACCGTGACCACGATCTCGCCTATAGCCTCGGTGAAAGCGAATTATTGGAGAGAGCACGGCCTGACGAGAGACGTTTGCGCGGTTTTATTCGTTCACCGTGACCACGATCTCGGCTATTGCCTCGGTGAAAGCGAATTATTGGAGAGAGCACGGCCTGACGAGAGACGTTTGGCGCCGTTTTATTCGTTCACCGTGACCACGATCTCGGCTATTGCCTCGGTGATAGCGAATTATTGGAGAGAGCACGGCCTGACGAGAGACGTTCGGCGCGGTTTTATTCGTTCACCGTGACCACGATCTCGCCTATTGCCTCGGTGAAAGCGAATTATTGGAGAGAGCACGGCCTGACGAGAGACGTTCGGCGCGGTTTTATTCGTTCACCGTGACCACGATCTCGGCTATTGCCTCGGTGAAAGCGAATTATTGGAGAGAGCACGGCCTGACGAGAGACGTTTGGCGCGGTTTTATTCGTTCACCGTGACCACGATCTCGGCTATTGCCTCGGTGAAAGCGAATTATTGGAGAGAGCACGGCCTGACGAGAGACGTTTGGCGCCGTTTTATTCGTTCACCGTGACCACGATCTCGGCTATTGCCTCGGTGAAAGCGAATTATTGGAGAGAGCACGGCCTGACGAGAGACGTCTGGCGCCGTTTTATTCGTTCACCGTGACCACGATCTCGGCTATTGCCTCGGTGAAAGCGAATTATTGGAGAGAGCACGGCCTGACGAGAGACGTTTGGCGCCGTTTTATTCGTTCACCGTGACCACGATCTCGGCTATTGCCTCGGTGAAAGCGAATTATTGGAGAGAGCACGGCCTGACGAGAGACGTTCGGCGCCGTTTTATTCGTTCACCGTGACCACGATTTCGGCTATTGCCTCGGTGAAAGCGAATTATTGGAGAGAGCACGGCCTGACGAGAGACGTTCGGCGCGGTTTTATTCGTTCACCGTGACCACGATCTCGGCTATTGCCTCGGTGAAAGCGAATTATTGGAGAGAGCACGGCCTGACGAGAGACGTTTGGCGCGGTTTTATTCCTTCACCGTGACCACGATCTCGGCTATTGCCTCGGTGAAAGCGAATTATTGGAGAGAGCACGGCCGGACGAGAGACGTTCGGCGCGGTTTTATTCGTTCACCGTGACCACGATCTCGGCTATTGCCTCGGTGAAAGCGAATTATTGGAGAGAGCACGGCCTGACGAGAGACGTTTTGCGCCGTTTTATTCGTTCACCGTGACCACGATCTCGGCTCTTGCCTCGGTGAAAGCGAATTATTGGAGAGAGCACGGCCTGACGAGAGACATTCGGCGCGGTTTTATTCGTTCACCGTGACCACGATCTCGGCTATTGCCTCGGTGAAAGCGAATTATTGGAGAGAGCACGGCCTGACGAGAGACGTTCGGCGCCGTTTTATTCGTTCACCGTGACCACGATCTCGGCTATTGCCTCGGTGAAAGCGAATTATTGTAGAGAGCACGGCCTGACGAGAGACGTTTGGCGCCGTTTTATTCGTTCACCGTGACCACGATCTCGGCTATTGCCTCGGTGAAAGCGAATTATTGGAGAGAGCACGGCCTGACGAGAGACATTCGGCGCGGTTTTATTCGTTCACCGTGACCACGATCTCGGCTATTGCCTCGGTGAAAGCGAATTATTGGAGAGAGCACGGCCTGACGAGAGACGTTCGGCGCGGTTTTATTCGTTCACCGTGACCACGATCTCGGCTATTGCCTCGGTGAAAGCGAATTATTGGAGAGAGCACGGCCTGACGAGAGACGTTCGGCGCGGTTTTATTCGTTCACCGTGACCACGATCTCGGCTATTGCCTCGGTGAAAGCGAATTATTGGAGAGAGCACGGCCTGACGAGAGACGTTCGGCGCGGTTTTATTCGTTCACCGTGACCACGATCTCGGCTATTGCCTCGGTGAAAGCGAATTATTGGAGAGAGCACGGCCTGACGAGAGACGTTTGGCGCCGTTTTATTCGTTCACCGTGACCACGATCTAGGCTATTGCCTCGGTGAAAGCGAATTATTGGAGAGAGCACGGCCTGACGAGAGACGTTTGGCGCCGTTTTATTCGTTCACCGTGACCACGATCTCGGCTATTGCCTCGGTGAAAGCGAATTATTGGAGAGAGCACGGCCTGACGAGAGACGTTTGGCGCCGTTTTATTCGTTCACCGTGACCACGATCTCGGCTATTGCCTCGGTGAAAGCGAATTATTGGAGAGAGCACGGCCTGACGAGAGACGTTTGGCGCGGTTTTATTCGTTCACCGTGACCACGATCTCGCCTATTGCCTCGGTGAAAGCGAATTATTGGAGAGAGCACGGCCTGACGAGAGACGTTTGGCGCCGTTTTATTCGTTCACCGTGACCACGATCTCGGCTATTGCCTCGGTGAAAGCGAATTATTGGAGAGAGCACGGCCTGACGAGAGACGTTTGGCGCGGTTTTATTCATTCACCGTGACCACGATCTCGCCTATTGCCTCGGTGAAAGCGAATTATTGGAGAGAGCACGGCCTGACGAGAGACGTTTGGCGCGGTTTTATTCGTTCACCGTGACCACGATCTCGGCCATTGCCTCGGTGAAAGCGAATTATTGGAGAGAGCACGGCCTGACGAGAGACGTTTGGCGCCGTTTTATTCGTTCACCGTGACCACGATCTCGGCTATTGCCTCGGTGAAAGCGAATTATTGGAGAGAGCACGGCCTGACGAGAGACGTTTGGCGCGGTTTTATTCGTTCACCGTGACCACGATCTCGCCTATTGCCTCGGTGAAAGCGAATTATTGGAGAGAGCACGGCCTGACGAGAGACGTTTGGCGCCGTTTTATTCGTTCACCGTGACCACGATCTCGGCTATTGCCTCGGTGAAAGCGAATTTTTGGAGAGAGCACGGCCTGACGAGAGACGTTTGGCGCGGTTTTATTCGTTCACCGTGACCACGATCTCGGCTATTGCCTCGGTGAAAGCGAATTATTGGAGAGAGCACGGCCTGACGAGAGACGTTTGGCGCGGTTTTATTCGTTCACCGTGACCACGATCTCGCCTATAGCCTCGGTGAAAGCGAATTATTGGAGAGAGCACGGCCTGACGAGAGACGTTTGGCGCGGTTTTATTCGTTCACCGTGACCACGATCTCGGCTATTGCCTCGGTGAAAGCGAATTATTGGAGAGAGCACGGCCTGACGAGAGACGTTTGGCGCCGTTTTATTCGTTCACCGTGACCACGATCTCGGCTATTGCCTCGGTGAAAGCGAATTATTGGAGAGAGCACGGCCTGACGAGAGACGTTCGGCGCGGTTTTATTCGTTCACCGTGACCACGATCTCGCCTATTGCCTCGGTGAAAGCGAATTATTGGAGAGAGCACGGCCTGACGAGAGACGTTTGGCGCGGTTTTATTCGTTCACCGTGACCACGATCTCGGCTATTGCCTCGGTGAAAGCGAATTATTGGAGAGAGCACGGCCTGACGAGAGACGTTTGGCGCGGTTTTATTCGTTCACCGTGACCACGATCTCGGGTATTGCCTCGGTGAAAGCGAATTATTGGAGAGAGCACGGCCTGACGAGAGACGTTCGGCGCGGTTTTATTCGTTCACCGTGACCACGATCTCGCCTATTGCCTCGGTGAAAGCGAATTATTGGAGAGAGCACGGCCTGACGAGAGACGTTCGGCGCGGTTTTATTCGTTCACCGTGACCACGATCTCGGCTATTGCCTCGGTGAAAGCGAATTATTGGAGAGAGCACGGCCTGACGAGAGACGTTTGGCGCCGTTTTATTCGTTCACCGTGACCACGATCTCGGCTATTGCCTCGGTGAAAGCGAATTATTGGAGAGAGCACGGCCTGACGAGAGACGTTCGGCGCGGTTTTATTCGTTCACCGTGACCACGATCTCGGCTATTGCCTCGGTGAAAGCGAATTATTGGAGAGAGCACGGCCTGACGAGAGACGTTCGGCGCGGTTTTATTCGTTCACCGTGACCACGATCTCGGCTATTGCCTCGGTGAAAGCGAATTATTGGAGAGAGCACGGCCTGACGAGAGACATTCGGCGCGGTTTTATTCGTTCACCGTGACCACGATCTCGGCTATTGCCTCGGTGAAAGCGAATTATTGGAGAGAGCACGGCCTGACGAGAGACGTTCGGCGCGGTTTTATTCGTTCACCGTGACCACGATCTCGGCTATTGCCTCGGTAAAAGCGAATTATTGGAGAGAGCACGGCCTGACGAGAGACGTTCGGCGCGGTTTTATTCGTTCACCGTGACCACGATCTCGGCTATTGCCTCGGTGAAAGCGAATTATTGGAGAGAGCACGGCCTGACGAGAGACGTTCGGCGCGGTTTTATTCGTTCACCGTGACCATGATCTCGGCTATTGCCTCGGTGAAAGCGAATTATTGGAGAGAGCACGGCCTGACGAGAGACGTTTGGCGCCGTTTTATTCGTTCACCGTGACCACGATCTAGGCTATTGCCTCGGTGAAAGCGAATTATTGGAGAGAGCACGGCCTGACGAGAGACGTTTGGCGCCGTTTTATTCGTTCACCGTGACCACGATCTCGGCTATTGCCTCGGTGAAAGCGAATTATTGGAGAGAGCACGGCCTGACGAGAGACGTTTGGCGCCGTTTTATTCGTTCACCGTGACCACGATCTCGGCTATTGCCTCGGTGAAAGCGAATTATTGGAGAGAGCACGGCCTGACGAGAGACGTTTGGCGCGGTTTTATTCGTTCACCGCGACCACGATCTCGCCTATTGCCTCTGTGAAAGCGAATTATTGGAGAGAGCACGGCCTGACGAGAGACGTTTGGCGCCGTTTTATTCGTTCACCGTGACCACGATCTCGGCTATTGCCTCGGTGAAAGCGAATTATTGGAGAGAGCACGGCCTGACGAGAGACGTTTGGCGCGGTTTTATTTATTCACCGTGACCACGATCTCGCCTATTGCCTCGGTGAAAGCAAATTATTGGAGAGAGCACGGCCTGACGAGAGACGTTTGGCGCGGTTTTATTCGTTCACCGTGACCACGATCTCGGCTATTGCCTCGGTGAAAGCGAATTATTGGAGAGAGCACGGCCTGACGAGAGACGTTTGGCGCCGTTTTATTCGTTCACCGTGACCACGATCTCGGCTATTGCCTCGGTGAAAGCGAATTATTGGAGAGAGCACGGCCTGACGAGAGACGTTTGGCGCGGTTTTATTCGTTCACCGTGACCACGATCTCGCCTATTGCCTCGGTGAAAGCGAATTATTGGAGAGAGCACGGCCTGACGAGAGACGTTTGGCGCCGTTTTATTCGTTCACCGTGACCACGATCTCGGCTATTGCCTCGGTGAAAGCGAATTTTTGGAGAGAGCACGGCCTGACGAGAGACGTTTGGCGCGGTTTTATTCGTTCACCGTGACCACGATCTCGGCTATTGCCTCGGTGAAAGCGAATTATTGGAGAGAGCACGGCCTGACGAGAGACGTTTGGCGCGGTTTTATTCGTTCACCGTGACCACGATCTCGCCTATAGCCTCGGTGAAAGCGAATTATTGGAGAGAGCACGGCCTGACGAGAGACGTTTGGCGCGGTTTTATTCGTTCACCGTGACCACGATCTCGGCTATTGCCTCGGTGAAAGCGAATTATTGGAGAGAGCACGGCCTGACGAGAGACGTTTGGCGCCGTTTTATTCGTTCACCGTGACCACGATCTCGGCTATTGCCTCGGTGATAGCGAA
The DNA here is from genome assembly GCF_016920785.2 of Ixodes scapularis. Lineage (NCBI taxonomy): Eukaryota > Metazoa > Arthropoda > Arachnida > Ixodida > Ixodidae > Ixodes > Ixodes scapularis. The sequence goes on along the minus strand of NW_024610369.1, from coordinate 19,114 downwards.
TTATTGGAGAGAGCACGGCCTGACGAGAGACGTTCGGCGCGGTTTTATTCGTTCACCGTGACCACGATCTCGCCTATTGCCTCGGTGAAAGCGAATTATTGGAGAGAGCACGGCCTGACGAGAGACGTTCGGCGCGGTTTTATTCGTTCACCGTGACCACGATCTCGGCTATTGCCTCGGTGAAAGCGAATTATTGGAGAGAGCACGGCCTGACGAGAGACGTTTGGCGCGGTTTTATTCGTTCACCGTGACCACGATCTCGGCTATTGCCTCGGTGAAAGCGAATTATTGGAGAGAGCACGGCCTGACGAGAGACGTTTGGCGCCGTTTTATTCGTTCACCGTGACCACGATCTCGGCTATTGCCTCGGTGAAAGCGAATTATTGGAGAGAGCACGGCCTGACGAGAGACGTCTGGCGCCGTTTTATTCGTTCACCGTGACCACGATCTCGGCTATTGCCTCGGTGAAAGCGAATTATTGGAGAGAGCACGGCCTGACGAGAGACGTTTGGCGCCGTTTTATTCGTTCACCGTGACCACGATCTCGGCTATTGCCTCGGTGAAAGCGAATTATTGGAGAGAGCACGGCCTGACGAGAGACGTTCGGCGCCGTTTTATTCGTTCACCGTGACCACGATTTCGGCTATTGCCTCGGTGAAAGCGAATTATTGGAGAGAGCACGGCCTGACGAGAGACGTTCGGCGCGGTTTTATTCGTTCACCGTGACCACGATCTCGGCTATTGCCTCGGTGAAAGCGAATTATTGGAGAGAGCACGGCCTGACGAGAGACGTTTGGCGCGGTTTTATTCCTTCACCGTGACCACGATCTCGGCTATTGCCTCGGTGAAAGCGAATTATTGGAGAGAGCACGGCCGGACGAGAGACGTTCGGCGCGGTTTTATTCGTTCACCGTGACCACGATCTCGGCTATTGCCTCGGTGAAAGCGAATTATTGGAGAGAGCACGGCCTGACGAGAGACGTTTTGCGCCGTTTTATTCGTTCACCGTGACCACGATCTCGGCTATTGCCTCGGTGAAAGCGAATTATTGGAGAGAGCACGGCCTGACGAGAGACATTCGGCGCGGTTTTATTCGTTCACCGTGACCACGATCTCGGCTATTGCCTCGGTGAAAGCGAATTATTGGAGAGAGCACGGCCTGACGAGAGACGTTCGGCGCCGTTTTATTCGTTCACCGTGACCACGATCTCGGCTATTGCCTCGGTGAAAGCGAATTATTGTAGAGAGCACGGCCTGACGAGAGACGTTTTGGCGCCGTTTTATTCGTTCACCGTGACCACGATCTCGGCTATTGCCTCGGTGAAAGCGAATTATTGGAGAGAGCACGGCCTGACGAGAGACATTCGGCGCGGTTTTATTCGTTCACCGTGACCACGATCTCGGCTATTGCCTCGGTGAAAGCGAATTATTGGAGAGAGCACGGCCTGACGAGAGACGTTCGGCGCGGTTTTATTCGTTCACCGTGACCACGATCTCGGCTATTGCCTCAGTGAAAGCGAATTATTGGAGAGAGCACGGCCTGACGAGAGACGTTCGGCGCGGTTTTATTCGTTCACCGTGACCACGATCTCGGCTATTGCCTCGGTGAAAGCGAATTATTGGAGAGAGCACGGCCTGACGAGAGACGTTCGGCGCGGTTTTATTCGTTCACCGTGACCACGATCTCGGCTATTGCCTCGGTGAAAGCGAATTATTGGAGAGAGCACGGCCTGACGAGAGACGTTTGGCGCCGTTTTATTCGTTCACCGTGACCACGATCTAGGCTATTGCCTCGGTGAAAGCGAATTATTGGAGAGAGCACGGCCTGACGAGAGACGTTTGGCGCCGTTTTATTCGTTCACCGTGACCACGATCTCGGCTATTGCCTCGGTGAAAGCGAATTATTGGAGAGAGCACGGCCTGACGAGAGACGTTTGGCGCCGTTTTATTCGTTCACCGTGACCACGATCTCGGCTATTGCCTCGGTGAAAGCGAATTATTGGAGAGAGCACGGCCTGACGAGAGACGTTTGGCGCGGTTTTATTCGTTCACCGTGACCACGATCTCGCCTATTGCCTCGGTGAAAGCGAATTATTGGAGAGAGCACGGCCTGACGAGAGACGTTTGGCGCCGTTTTATTCGTTCACCGTGACCACGATCTCGGGCTATTGCCTCGGTGAAAGCGAATTATTGGAGAGAGCACGGCCTGACGAGAGACGTTTGGCGCGGTTTTATTCATTCACCGTGACCACGATCTCGCCTATTGCCTCGGTGAAAGCGAATTATTGGAGAGAGCACGGCCTGACGAGAGACGTTTGGCGCGGTTTTATTCGTTCACCGTGACCACGATCTCGGCCATTGCCTCGGTGAAAGCGAATTATTGGAGAGAGCACGGCCTGACGAGAGACGTTTGGCGCCGTTTTATTCGTTCACCGTGACCACGATCTCGGCTATTGCCTCGGTGAAAGCGAATTATTGGAGAGAGCACGGCCTGACGAGAGACGTTTGGCGCGGTTTTATTCGTTCACCGTGACCACGATCTCGCCTATTGCCTCGGTGAAAGCGAATTATTGGAGAGAGCACGGCCTGACGAGAGACGTTTGGCGCCGTTTTATTCGTTCACCGTGACCACGATCTCGGCTATTGCCTCGGTGAAAGCGAATTTTTGGAGAGAGCACGGCCTGACGAGAGACGTTTGGCGCGGTTTTATTCGTTCACCGTGACCACGATCTCGGCTATTGCCTCGGTGAAAGCGAATTATTGGAGAGAGCACGGCCTGACGAGAGACGTTTGGCGCGGTTTTATTCGTTCACCGTGACCACGATCTCGCCTATAGCCTCGGTGAAAGCGAATTATTGGAGAGAGCACGGCCTGACGAGAGACGTTTGGCGCGGTTTTATTCGTTCACCGTGACCACGATCTCGGCTATTGCCTCGGTGAAAGCGAATTATTGGAGAGAGCACGGCCTGACGAGAGACGTTTGGCGCCGTTTTATTCGTTCACCGTGACCACGATCTCGGCTATTGCCTCGGTGAAAGCGAATTATTGGAGAGAGCACGGCCTGACGAGAGACGTTCGGCGCGGTTTTATTCGTTCACCGTGACCACGATCTCGCCTATTGCCTCGGTGAAAGCGAATTATTGGAGAGAGCACGGCCTGACGAGAGACGTTTGGCGCGGTTTTTATTCGTTCACCGTGACCACGATCTCGGCTATTGCCTCGGTGAAAGCGAATTATTGGAGAGAGCACGGCCTGACGAGAGACGTTTGGCGCGGTTTTATTCGTTCACCGTGACCACGATCTCGGCTATTGCCTCGGTGAAAGCGAATTATTGGAGAGAGCACGGCCTGACGAGAGACGTTCGGCGCGGTTTTATTCGTTCACCGTGACCACGATCTCGCCTATTGCCTCGGTGAAAGCGAATTATTGGAGAGAGCACGGCCTGACGAGAGACGTTTGGCGCGGTTTTATTCGTTCACCGTGACCACGATCTCGGCTATTGCCTCGGTGAAAGCGAATTATTGGAGAGAGCACGGCCTGACGAGAGACGTTTGGCGCCGTTTTATTCGTTCACCGTGACCACGATCTCGGCTATTGCCTCGGTGAAAGCGAATTATTGGAGAGAGCACGGCCTGACGAGAGACGTTCGGCGCGGTTTTATTCGTTCACCGTGACCACGATCTCGGCTATTGCCTCGGTGAAAGCGAATTATTGGAGAGAGCACGGCCTGACGAGAGACGTTCGGCGCGGTTTTATTCGTTCACCGTGACCACGATCTCGGCTATTGCCTCGGTGAAAGCGAATTATTGGAGAGAGCACGGCCTGACGAGAGACGTTTGGCGCGGTTTTATTCGTTCACCGTGACCACGATCTCGGCTATTGCCTCGGTGAAAGCGAATTATTGGAGAGAGCACGGCCTGACGAGAGACGTTCGGCGCGGTTTTATTCGTTCACCGTGACCACGATCTCGGCTATTGCCTCGGTGAAAGCGAATTATTGGAGAGAGCACGGCCTGACGAGAGACGTTTGGCGCGGTTTTTATTCGTTCACCGTGACCACGATCTCGGCTATTGCCTCGGTGAAAGCGAATTATGGGAGAGAGCACGGCCTGACGAGAGACGTTTGGCGCCGTTTTATTCGTTCACCGTGACCACGATCTCGCCTATTGCCTCGGTGAAAGCGAATTATTGGAGAGAGCACGGCCTGACGAGAGACGTTTGGCGCGGTTTTATTCGTTCACCGTGACCACGATCTCGGCTATTGCCTCGGTGAAAGCGAATTATTGGAGAGAGCACGGCCTGACGAGAGACGTTTGGCGCCGTTTTATTCGTTCACCGTGACCACGATCTCGGCTATTGCCTCGGTGAAAGCGAATTATTGGAGAGAGCACGGCCTGACGAGAGACGTTTGGCGCCGTTTTATTCGTTCACCGTGACCACGATCTCGCCTATTGCCTCGGTGAAAGCAAATTATTGGAGAGAGCACAACCTGACGAGAGACGTTTGGCGCGGTTTTATTCGTTCACCGTGACCACGATCTCGGCTATTGCCTCGGTGAAAGCGAATTATTGGAGAGAGCACGGCCTGACGAGAGACGTTTGGCGCCGTTTTATTCGTTCACCGTGACCACGATCTCGCCTATTGCCTCGGTGAAAGCGAATTATTGGAGAGAGCACGGCCTGACGAGAGACGTTTGGCGCGGTTTTATTCGTTCACCGTGACCACGATCTCGGCTATTGCCTCGGTGAAAGCGAATTATTGGAGAGAGCAAGGCCTGACGAGAGACGTTTGGCGCCGTTTTATTCGTTCACCGTGACCACGATCTCGCCTATTGCCTCGGTGAAAGCGAATTATTGGAGAGAGCACGGCCTGACGAGAGACGTTTGGCGCGGTTTTATTCGTTCACCGTGACCACGAGCTCGCCTATTGCCTCGGTGAAAGCGAAATATTGGAGAGAGCACGGCCTGACGAGAGACGTTTGGCGCGGTTTTATTCGTTCACCGTGACCACGATCTCGGCTATTGCCTCGGTGAAAGCGAATTATTGGAGAGAGCACGGCCTGACGAGAGACGTTTGGCGCCGTTTTATTCGTTCACCGTGACCACGATCTCGCCTATTGCCTCGGTGAAAGCGAATTATTGGAGAGAGCACGGCCTGACGAGAGACGTTTGGCGCGGTTTTATTCGTTCACCGTGACCACGATCTCGCCTATTGCCTCGGTGAAAGCGAATTATTGGAGTAAGCACGGCCTGACGAGAGACGTTCGGCGCGGTTTTATTCGTTCACCGTGACCACGATCTCGCCTATTGCCTCGGTGAAAGCGAATTATTGGAGAGAGCACGGCCTGACAAGAGACGTTTGGCGCGGTTTTATTCGTTCACCGTGACCACGATCTCGCCTATTGCTTAGGTGAAAGCGAATTATTGGAGAGAGCACGGCCTGACGAGAGACGTTTGGCGCGGTTTTATTCGTTCACCGTGACCACGATCTCGGCTATTGCCTCGGTGAAAGCGAATTATTGGAGAGAGCACGGCCTGATGAGAGACGTTTGGCGCCGTTTTATTCGTTCACCGTGACCACGATCTCGCCTATTGCCTCGGTGAAAGCGAATTATTGGAGAGAGCACGGCCTGACGAGAGACGTTTGGCGTGGTTTTATTCGTTCACCGTGACCACGATCTCGCCTATTGCCTCGGTGAAAGCGAATTATTGGAGAGAGCACGGCCTGACGAGAGACGTTTGGCGCGATTTTATTCGTTCACCGTGACCACGATCTCGGCTATTGCCTCGGTGAAAGCGAATTATTGGAGAGAGCACGGCCTGACGAGAGACGTTTGGCGCCGTTTTATTCGTTCACCGTGACCACGATCTCGCCTATTGCCTCGGTGAAAGCGAATTATTGGAGAGAGCACGGCCTGACGAGAGACGTTTGGCGCGGTTTTATTCGTTCACCGTGACCACGATCTCGGCTATTGCCTCGGTGAAAGCGAATTATTGGAGAGAGCACGGCCTGACGAGAGACGTTTGGCGCGGTTTTATTCGTTCACCGTGACCACGATCTCGGCTATTGCCTCGGTGAAAGCGAATTATTGGAGAGAGCACGGCCTGACGAGAGACGTTTGGCGCGGTTTTATTCGTTCACCGTGACCACGATCTCGCCTATTGCCTCGGTGAAAGCGAATTATTGGAGAGAGCACGGCCTGACGAGAGACGTTTGGCGCGGTTTTATTCGTTCACCGTGACCACGATCTCGATTATTGCCTCGGTGAAAGCGAATTATTGGAGAGAGCACGGCCTGACGAGAGACGTTTGGCGCGGTTTTATTCGTTCACCGTGACCACGATCTCGCCTATTGCCTCGGTGAAAGCGAATTATTGGAGAGAGCACGGCCTGACGAGAGACGTTTGGCGCGGTTTTATTCGTTCACCGTGACCACCATCTCGCCTATTGCCTCGGTGAAAGCGAACTATTGGAGAGAGCACGGCCTGACGAGAGACGTTTGGCGCGGTTTTATTCGTTCACCGTGACCACGATCTCGCCTATTGCCTCGGTGAAAGCGAATTATTGGAGATAGCACTGCCTGACGAGAGACGTTTGGCGCGGTTTTATTCGTTCACCGTGACCACGATCTCGGCTATTGCCTCGGTGAAAGCGAATTATTGGAGAGAGCACGGCCTGACGAGAGACGTTTGGCGCCGTTTTATTCGTTCACCGTGACCACGATCTCGCCTATTGCCTCGGTGAAAGCGAATTATTGGAGAGAGCACGGCCTGACGAGAGACGTTTGGCGCGGTTTTATTCGTTCACCGTGACCACGATCTCGCCTATTGCCTCGGTGAAAGCGAATTATTGGAGTAAGCACGGCCTGACGAGAGACGTTCGGCGCGGTTTTATTCGTTCACCGTGACCACGATCTCGCCTATTGCCTCGGTGAAAGCGAATTATTGGAGAGAGCACGGCCTGACGAGAGACGTTTGGCGCGGTTTTATTCGTTCACCGTGACCACGATCTCGCCTATTGCTTCGGTGAAAGCGAATTATTGGAGAGAGCACGGCCTGACGAGAGACGTTTGGCGCGGTTTTATTCGTTCACCGTGACCACGATCTCGCCTATTGCCTCGGTGAAAGCGAATTATTGGAGAGAGCACGGCCTGACGAGAGACGTTCGGCGCGGTTTTATTCGTTCACCGTCACCACGATCTCGCCTATTGCCTCGGTGAAAGCGAATTATTGGAGAGAGCACGGCCTGACGAGAGACGTTTGGCGCGGTTTTATTCGTTCACCGTGACCACGATCTCGCCTATTGCCTCGGTGAAAGCGAATTATTGGAGAGAGCACGGCCTGACGAGAGACGTTTGGCGCGGTTTTATTTGTTCACCGTGACCACGATCTCGCCTATTGCCTCGGTGAAAGCGAATTATTGGAGAGAGCACGGCCTGACGAGAGACGTTTGGCGCGGTTTTATTCGTTCACCGTGACCACGATCTCGCCTATTGCCTCGGTGAAAGCGAATTATTGGAGAGAGCACGGCCTGACGAGAGACGTTTGGCGCGGTTTTATTCGTTCACCGTGACCACGATCTTGCCTATTGCCTCGGTGAAAGCGAATTATTGGAGAGAGCACGGCCTGACGAGAGACGTTTGGCGCGGTTTTATTCGTTCACCGTGACCACGATCTCGGCTATTGCCTCGGTGAAAGCGAATTATTGGAGAGAGCACGGCCTGACGAGAGACGTTTGGCGCCGTTTTATTCGTTCACCGTGACCACGATCTCGCCTATTGCCTCGGTGAAAGCGAATTATTGGAGAGAGCACGGCCTGACGAGAGACGTTTGGCGCGGTTTTATTCGTTCACCGTGATCACGATCTCGCCTATTGCCTCGGTGAAAGCGAATTATTGGAGTAAGCACGGCCTGACGAGAGACGTTCGGCGCGGTTTTATTCGTTCACCGTGACCACGATCTCGCCTATTGCCTCGGTGAAAGCGAATTATTGGAGAGAGCACGGCCTGACGAGAGACGTTTGGCGCGGTTTTATTCGTTCACCGTGACCACGATCTCGCCTATTGCCTCGGTGAAAGCGAATTATTGGAGAGAGCACGGCCTGACGAGAGACGTTTGGCGCGGTTTTATTCGTTCACCGTGACCACGATCTCGCCTATTGCCTCGGTGAAAGCGAATTATTGGAGAGAGCACGGCCTGACGAGAGACGTTTGGCGCCGTTTTATTCGTTCACCGTGACGACGATCTCGCCTATTGCCTCGGTGAAAGCGAATTATTGGAGAGAGCACGGCCTGACGAGAGACGTTTGGCGCGGTTTTATTCGTTCACCGTGACCACGATCTCGCCTATTGCCTCGGTGAAAGCGAATTATTGGAGAGAGCACGGCCTGACGAGAGACGTTCGGCGCGGTTTTATTCGTTCACCGTGACCACGATCTCGCCTATTGCCTCGGTGAAAGCGAATTATTGGAGAGAGCACGGCCTGACGAGAGACGTTTGGCGCGGTTTTATTCGTTCACCGTGACCACGATCTCGGCTATTGCCTCGGTGAAAGCGAATTATTGGAGAGAGCAAGGCCTGACGAGAGACGTTTGGCGCCGTTTTATTCGTTCACCGTGACCACGATCTCGCCTATTGCCTCGGTGAAAGCGAATTATTGGAGAGAGCACGGCCTGACGAGAGACGTTTGGCGCGGTTTTATTCGTTCACCGTGACCACGAGCTCGCCTATTGCCTCGGTGAAAGCGAAATATTGGAGAGAGCACGGCCTGACGAGAGACGTTTGGCGCGGTTTTATTCGTTCACCGTGACCACGATCTCGGCTATTGCCTCGGTGAAAGCGAATTATTGGAGAGAGCACGGCCTGACGAGAGACGTTTGGCGCCGTTTTATTCGTTCACCGTGACCACGATCTCGCCTATTGCCTCGGTGAAAGCGAATTATTGGAGAGAGCACGGCCTGACGAGAGACGTTTGGCGCGGTTTTATTCGTTCACCGTGACCACGATCTCGCCTATTGCCTCGGTGAAAGCGAATTATTGGAGTAAGCACGGCCTGACGAGAGACGTTCGGCGCGGTTTTATTCGTTCACCGTGACCACGATCTCGCCTATTGCCTCGGTGAAAGCGAATTATTGGAGAGAGCACGGCCTGACAAGAGACGTTTGGCGCGGTTTTATTCGTTCACCGTGACCACGATCTCGCCTATTGCTTAGGTGAAAGCGAATTATTGGAGAGAGCACGGCCTGACGAGAGACGTTTGGCGCGGTTTTATTCGTTCACCGTGACCACGATCTCGGCTATTGCCTCGGTGAAAGCGAATTATTGGAGAGAGCACGGCCTGACGAGAGACGTTTGGCGCCGTTTTATTCGTTCACCGTGACCACGATCTCGCCTATTGCCTCGGTGAAAGCGAATTATTGGAGAGAGCACGGCCTGACGAGAGACGTTTGGCGTGGTTTTATTCGTTCACCGTGACCACGATCTCGCCTATTGCCTCGGTGAAAGCGAATTATTGAAGAGAGCACGGCCTGACGAGAGACGTTTGGCGCGATTTTATTCGTTCACCGTGACCACGATCTCGGCTATTGCCTCGGTGAAAGCGAATTATTGGAGAGAGCACGGCCTGACGAGAGACGTTTGGCGCCGTTTTATTCGTTCACCGTGACCACGATCTCGCCTATTGCCTCGGTGAAAGCGAATTATTGGAGAGAGCACGGCCTGACGAGAGACGTTTGGCGCGGTTTTATTCGTTCACCGTGACCACGATCTCGGCTATTGCCTCGGTGAAAGCGAATTATTGGAGAGAGCACGGCCTGACGAGAGACGTTTGGCGCGGTTTTATTCGTTCACCGTGACCACGATCTCGGCTATTGCCTCGGTGAAAGCGAATTATTGGAGAGAGCACGGCCTGACGAGAGACGTTTGGCGCGGTTTTATTCGTTCACCGTGACCACGATCTCGCCTATTGCCTCGGTGAAAGCGAATTATTGGAGAGAGCACGGCCTGACGAGAGACGTTTGGCGCGGTTTTATTCGTTCACCGTGACCACGATCTCGATTATTGCCTCGGTGAAAGCGAATTATTGGAGAGAGCACGGCCTGACGAGAGACGTTTGGCGCGGTTTTATTCGTTCACCGTGACCACGATCTCGCCTATTGCCTCGGTGAAAGCGAATTATTGGAGAGAGCACGGCCTGACGAGAGACGTTTGGCGCGGTTTTATTCGTTCACCGTGACCACCATCTCGCCTATTGCCTCGGTGAAAGCGAACTATTGGAGAGAGCACGGCCTGACGAGAGACGTTTGGCGCGGTTTTATTCGTTCACCGTGACCACGATCTCGCCTATTGCCTCGGTGAAAGCGAATTATTGGAGAGAGCACGGCCTGACGAGAGACGTTTGGCGTGGTTTTATTCGTTCACCGTGACCACGATCTCGCCTATTGCCTCGGTGAAAGCGAATTATTGGAGAGAGCACGGCCTGACGAGAGACGTTTGGCGCGATTTTATTCGTTCACCGTGACCACGATCTCGGCTATTGCCTCGGTGAAAGCGAATTATTGGAGAGAGCACGGCCTGACGAGAGACGTTTGGCGCCGTTTTATTCGTTCACCGTGACCACGATCTCGCCTATTGCCTCGGTGAAAGCGAATTATTGGAGAGAGCACGGCCTGACGAGAGACGTTTGGCGCGGTTTTATTCGTTCACCGTGACCACGATCTCGGCTATTGCCTCGGTGAAAGCGAATTATTGGAGAGAGCACGGCCTGACGAGAGACGTTTGGCGCGGTTTTATTCGTTCACCGTGACCACGATCTCGGCTATTGCCTCGGTGAAAGCGAATTATTGGAGAGAGCACGGCCTGACGAGAGACGTTTGGCGCGGTTTTATTCGTTCACCGTGACCACGATCTCGCCTATTGCCTCGGTGAAAGCGAATTATTGGAGAGAGCACGGCCTGACGAGAGACGTTTGGCGCGGTTTTATTCGTTCACCGTGACCACGATCTCGATTATTGCCTCGGTGAAAGCGAATTATTGGAGAGAGCACGGCCTGACGAGAGACGTTTGGCGCGGTTTTATTCGTTCACCGTGACCACGATCTCGCCTATTGCCTCGGTGAAAGCGAATTATTGGAGAGAGCACGGCCTGACGAGAGACGTTTGGCGCGGTTTTATTCGTTCACCGTGACCACCATCTCGCCTATTGCCTCGGTGAAAGCGAACTATTGGAGAGAGCACGGCCTGACGAGAGACGTTTGGCGCGGTTTTATTCGTTCACCGTGACCACGATCTCGCCTATTGCCTCGGTGAAAGCGAATTATTGGAGATAGCACTGCCTGACGAGAGACGTTTGGCGCGGTTTTATTCGTTCACCGTGACCACGATCTCGGCTATTGCCTCGGTGAAAGCGAATTATTGGAGAGAGCACGGCCTGACGAGAGACGTTTGGCGCCGTTTTATTCGTTCACCGTGACCACGATCTCGCCTATTGCCTCGGTGAAAGCGAATTATTGGAGAGAGCACGGCCTGACGAGAGACGTTTGGCGCGGTTTTATTCGTTCACCGTGACCACGATCTCGCCTATTGCCTCGGTGAAAGCGAATTATTGGAGTAAGCACGGCCTGACGAGAGACGTTCGGCGCGGTTTTATTCGTTCACCGTGACCACGATCTCGCCTATTGCCTCGGTGAAAGCGAATTATTGGAGAGAGCACGGCCTGACGAGAGACGTTTGGCGCGGTTTTATTCGTTCACCGTGACCACGATCTCGCCTATTGCTTCGGTGAAAGCGAATTATTGGAGAGAGCACGGCCTGACGAGAGACGTTTGGCGCGGTTTTATTCGTTCACCGTGACCACGATCTCGCCTATTGCCTCGGTGAAAGCGAATTATTGGAGAGAGCACGGCCTGACGAGAGACGTTCGGCGCGGTTTTATTCGTTCACCGTCACCACGATCTCGCCTATTGCCTCGGTGAAAGCGAATTATTGGAGAGAGCACGGCCTGACGAGAGACGTTTGGCGCGGTTTTATTCGTTCACCGTGACCACGATCTCGCCTATTGCCTCGGTGAAAGCGAATTATTGGAGAGAGCACGGCCTGACGAGAGACGTTTGGCGCGGTTTTATTTGTTCACCGTGACCACGATCTCGCCTATTGCCTCGGTGAAAGCGAATTATTGGAGAGAGCACGGCCTGACGAGAGACGTTTGGCGCGGTTTTATTCGTTCACCGTGACCACGATCTCGCCTATTGCCTCGGTGAAAGCGAATTATTGGAGAGAGCACGGCCTGACGAGAGACGTTTGGCGCGGTTTTATTCGTTCACCGTGACCACGATCTTGCCTATTGCCTCGGTGAAAGCGAATTATTGGAGAGAGCACGGCCTGACGAGAGACGTTTGGCGCGGTTTTATTCGTTCACCGTGACCACGATCTCGGCTATTGCCTCGGTGAAAGCGAATTATTGGAGAGAGCACGGCCTGACGAGAGACGTTTGGCGCCGTTTTATTCGTTCACCGTGACCACGATCTCGCCTATTGCCTCGGTGAAAGCGAATTATTGGAGAGAGCACGGCCTGACGAGAGACGTTTGGCGCGGTTTTATTCGTTCACCGTGACCACGATCTCGCCTATTGCCTCGGTGAAAGCGAATTATTGGAGTAAGCACGGCCTGACGAGAGACGTTCGGCGCGGTTTTATTCGTTCACCGTGACCACGATCTCGCCTATTGCCTCGGTGAAAGCGAATTATTGGAGAGAGCACGGCCTGACGAGAGACGTTTGGCGCGGTTTTATTCGTTCACCGTGACCACGATCTCGCCTATTGCCTCGGTGAAAGCGAATTATTGGAGAGAGCACGGCCTGACGAGAGACGTTTGGCGCGGTTTTATTCGTTCACCGTGACCACGATCTCGCCTATTGCCTCGGTGAAAGCGAATTATTGGAGAGAGCACGGCCTGACGAGAGACGTTTGGCGCCGTTTTATTCGTTCACCGTGACGACGATCTCGCCTATTGCCTCGGTGAAAGCGAATTATTGGAGAGAGCACGGCCTGACGAGAGACGTTTGGCGCGGTTTTATTCGTTCACCGTGACCACGATCTCGCCTATTGCCTCGGTGAAAGCGAATTATTGGAGAGAGCACGGCCTGACGAGAGACGTTCGGCGCGGTTTTATTCGTTCACCGTGACCACGATCTCGCCTATTGCCTCGGTGAAAGCGAATTATTGGAGAGAGCACGGCCTGACGAGAGACGTTTGGCGCGGTTTTATTCGTTCACCGTGACCACGATCTCGGCTATTGCCTCGGTGAAAGCGAATTATTGGAGAGAGCAAGGCCTGACGAGAGACGTTTGGCGCCGTTTTATTCGTTCACCGTGACCACGATCTCGCCTATTGCCTCGGTGAAAGCGAATTATTGGAGAGAGCACGGCCTGACGAGAGACGTTTGGCGCGGTTTTATTCGTTCACCGTGACCACGAGCTCGCCTATTGCCTCGGTGAAAGCGAAATATTGGAGAGAGCACGGCCTGACGAGAGACGTTTGGCGCGGTTTTATTCGTTCACCGTGACCACGATCTCGGCTATTGCCTCGGTGAAAGCGAATTATTGGAGAGAGCACGGCCTGACGAGAGACGTTTGGCGCCGTTTTATTCGTTCACCCTGACCACGATCTCGCCTATTGCCTCGGTGAAAGCGAATTATTGGAGAGAGCACGGCCTGACGAGAGACGTTTGGCGCGGTTTTATTCGTTCACCGTGACCACGATCTCGCCTATTGCCTCGGTGAAAGCGAATTATTGGAGTAAGCACGGCCTGACGAGAGACGTTCGGCGCGGTTTTATTCGTTCACCGTGACCACGATCTCGCCTATTGCCTCGGTGAAAGCGAATTATTGGAGAGAGCACGGCCTGACAAGAGACGTTTGGCGCGGTTTTATTCGTTCACCGTGACCACGATCTCGCCTATTGCTTAGGTGAAAGCGAATTATTGGAGAGAGCACGGCCTGACGAGAGACGTTTGGCGCGGTTTTATTCGTTCACCGTGACCACGATCTCGGCTATTGCCTCGGTGAAAGCGAATTATTGGAGAGAGCACGGCCTGACGAGAGACGTTTGGCGCCGTTTTAATTCGTTCACCGTGACCACGATCTCGCCTATTGCCTCGGTGAAAGCGAATTATTGGAGAGAGCACGGCCTGACGAGAGACGTTTGGCGTGGTTTTATTCGTTCACCGTGACCACGATCTCGCCTATTGCCTCGGTGAAAGCGAATTATTGAAGAGAGCACGGCCTGACGAGAGACGTTTGGCGCGATTTTATTCGTTCACCGTGACCACGATCTCGGCTATTGCCTCGGTGAAAGCGAATTATTGGAGAGAGCACGGCCTGACGAGAGACGTTTGGCGCCGTTTTATTCGTTCACCGTGACCACGATCTCGCCTATTGCCTCGGTGAAAAGCGAATTATTGGAGAGAGCACGGCCTGACGAGAGACGTTTGGCGCGGTTTTATTCGTTCACCGTGACCACGATCTCGGCTATTGCCTCGGTGAAAGCGAATTATTGGAGAGAGCACGGCCTGACGAGAGACGTTTGGCGCGGTTTTATTCGTTCACCGTGACCACGATCTCGGCTATTGCCTCGGTGAAAGCGAATTATTGGAGAGAGCACGGCCTGACGAGAGACGTTTGGCGCGGTTTTATTCGTTCACCGTGACCACGATCTCGCCTATTGCCTCGGTGAAAGCGAATTATTGGAGAGAGCACGGCCTGACGAGAGACGTTTGGCGCGGTTTTATTCGTTCACCGTGACCACGATCTCGATTATTGCCTCGGTGAAAGCGAATTATTGGAGAGAGCACGGCCTGACGAGAGACGTTTGGCGCGGTTTTATTCGTTCACCGTGACCACGATCTCGCCTATTGCCTCGGTGAAAGCGAATTATTGGAGAGAGCACGGCCTGACCGAGAGACGTTTGGCGCGGTTTTATTCGTTCACCGTGACCACCATCTCGCCTATTGCCTCGGTGAAAGCGAACTATTGGAGAGAGCACGGCCTGACGAGAGACGTTTGGCGCGGTTTTTATTCGTTCACCGTGACCACGATCTCGCTATTGCCTCGGTGAAAGCGAATTATTGGAGAGAGCACGGCCTGACGAGAGACGTTTGGCGTGGTTTTATTCGTTCACCGTGACCACGATCTCGCCTATTGCCTCGGTGAAAGCGAATTATTGGAGAGAGCACGGCCTGACGAGAGACGTTTGGCGCGATTTTATTCGTTCACCGTGACCACGATCTCGGCTATTGCCTCGGTGAAAGCGAATTATTGGAGAGAGCACGGCCTGACGAGAGACGTTTGGCGCCGTTTTATTCGTTCACCGTGACCACGATCTCGCCTATTGCCTCGGTGAAAGCGAATTATTGGAGAGAGCACGGCCTGACGAGAGACGTTTGGCGCGGTTTTATTCGTTCACCGTGACCACGATCTCGGCTATTGCCTCGGTGAAAGCGAATTATTGGAGAGAGCACGGCCTGACGAGAGACGTTTGGCGCGGTTTTATTCGTTCACCGTGACCACGATCTCGGCTATTGCCTCGGTGAAAGCGAATTATTGGAGAGAGCACGGCCTGACGAGAGACGTTTGGCGCGGTTTTATTCGTTCACCGTGACCACGATCTCGCCTATTGCCTCGGTGAAAGCGAATTATTGGAGAGAGCACGGCCTGACGAGAGACGTTTGGCGCGGTTTTATTCGTTCACCGTGACCACGATCTCGATTATTGCCTCGGTGAAAGCGAATTATTGGAGAGAGCACGGCCTGACGAGAGACGTTTGGCGCGGTTTTATTCGTTCACCGTGACCACGATCTCGCCTATTGCCTCGGTGAAAGCGAATTATTGGAGAGAGCACGGCCTGACGAGAGACGTTTGGCGCGGTTTTATTCGTTCACCGTGACCACCATCTCGCCTATTGCCTCGGTGAAAGCGAACTATTGGAGAGAGCACGGCCTGACGAGAGACGTTTGGCGCGGTTTTATTCGTTCACCGTGACCACGATCTCGCCTATTGCCTCGGTGAAAGCGAATTATTGGAGATAGCACTGCCTGACGAGAGACGTTTGGCGCGGTTTTATTCGTTCACCGTGACCACGATCTCGGCTATTGCCTCGGTGAAAGCGAATTATTGGAGAGAGCACGGCCTGACGAGAGACGTTTGGCGCCGTTTTATTCGTTCACCGTGACCCACGATCTCGCCTATTGCCTCGGTGAAAGCGAATTATTGGAGAGAGCACGGCCTGACGAGAGACGTTTGGCGCGGTTTTATTCGTTCACCGTGACCACGATCTCGCCTATTGCCTCGGTGAAAGCGAATTATTGGAGTAAGCACGGCCTGACGAGAGACGTTCGGCGCGGTTTTATTCGTTCACCGTGACCACGATCTCGCCTATTGCCTCGGTGAAAGCGAATTATTGGAGAGAGCACGGCCTGACGAGAGACGTTTGGCGCGGTTTTATTCGTTCACCGTGACCACGATCTCGCCTATTGCTTCGGTGAAAGCGAATTATTGGAGAGAGCACGGCCTGACGAGAGACGTTTGGCGCGGTTTTATTCGTTCACCGTGACCACGATCTCGCCTATTGCCTCGGTGAAAGCGAATTATTGGAGAGAGCACGGCCTGACGAGAGACGTTCGGCGCGGTTTTATTCGTTCACCGTCACCACGATCTCGCCTATTGCCTCGGTGAAAGCGAATTATTGGAGAGAGCACGGCCTGACGAGAGACGTTTGGCGCGGTTTTATTCGTTCACCGTGACCACGATCTCGCCTATTGCCTCGGTGAAAGCGAATTATTGGAGAGAGCACGGCCTGACGAGAGACGTTTGGCGCGGTTTTATTTGTTCACCGTGACCACGATCTCGCCTATTGCCTCGGTGAAAGCGAATTATTGGAGAGAGCACGGCCTGACGAGAGACGTTTGGCGCGGTTTTATTCGTTCACCGTGACCACGATCTCGCCTATTGCCTCGGTGAAAGCGAATTATTGGAGAGAGCACGGCCTGACGAGAGACGTTTGGCGCGGTTTTATTCGTTCACCGTGACCACGATCTTGCCTATTGCCTCGGTGAAAGCGAATTATTGGAGAGAGCACGGCCTGACGAGAGACGTTTGGCGCGGTTTTATTCGTTCACCGTGACCACGATCTCGGCTATTGCCTCGGTGAAAGCGAATTATTGGAGAGAGCACGGCCTGACGAGAGACGTTTGGCGCCGTTTTATTCGTTCACCGTGACCACGATCTCGCCTATTGCCTCGGTGAAAGCGAATTATTGGAGAGAGCACGGCCTGACGAGAGACGTTTGGCGCGGTTTTATTCGTTCACCGTGACCACGATCTCGCCTATTGCCTCGGTGAAAGCGAATTATTGGAGTAAGCACGGCCTGACGAGAGACGTTCGGCGCGGTTTTATTCGTTCACCGTGACCACGATCTCGCCTATTGCCTCGGTGAAAGCGAATTATTGGAGAGAGCACGGCCTGACGAGAGACGTTTGGCGCGGTTTTATTCGTTCACCGTGACCACGATCTCGCCTATTGCCTCGGTGAAAGCGAATTATTGGAGAGAGCACGGCCTGACGAGAGACGTTTGGCGCGGGTTTTATTCGTTCACCGTGACCACGATCTCGCCTATTGCCTCGGTGAAAGCGAATTATTGGAGAGAGCACGGCCTGACGAGAGACGTTTGGCGCCGTTTTATTCGTTCACCGTGACGACGATCTCGCCTATTGCCTCGGTGAAAGCGAATTATTGGAGAGAGCACGGCCTGACGAGAGACGTTTGGCGCGGTTTTATTCGTTCACCGTGACCACGATCTCGCCTATTGCCTCGGTGAAAGCGAATTATTGGAGAGAGCACGGCCTGACGAGAGACGTTCGGCGCGGTTTTATTCGTTCACCGTGACCACGATCTCGCCTATTGCCTCGGTGAAAGCGAATTATTGGAGAGAGCACGGCCTGACGAGAGACGTTTGGCGCGGTTTTATTCGTTCACCGTGACCACGATCTCGGCTATTGCCTCGGTGAAAGCGAATTATTGGAGAGAGCAAGGCCTGACGAGAGACGTTTGGCGCCGTTTTATTCGTTCACCGTGACCACGATCTCGCCTATTGCCTCGGTGAAAGCGAATTATTGGTGGAGAGAGCACGGCCTGACGAGAGACGTTTGGCGCGGTTTTATTCGTTCACCGTGACCACGAGCTCGCCTATTGCCTCGGTGAAAGCGAAATATTGGAGAGAGCACGGCCTGACGAGAGACGTTTGGCGCGGTTTTATTCGTTCACCGTGACCACGATCTCGGCTATTGCCTCGGTGAAAGCGAATTATTGGAGAGAGCACGGCCTGACGAGAGACGTTTGGCGCCGTTTTATTCGTTCACCCCTGACCACGATCTCGCCTATTGCCTCGGTGAAAGCGAATTATTGGAGAGAGCACGGCCTGACGAGAGACGTTTTGGCGCGGTTTTATTCGTTCACCGTGACCACGATCTCGCCTATTGCCTCGGTGAAAGCGAATTATTGGAGTAAGCACGGCCTGACGAGAGACGTTCGGCGCGGTTTTATTCGTTCACCGTGACCACGATCTCGCCTATTGCCTCGGTGAAAGCGAATTATTGGAGAGAGCACGGCCTGACAAGAGACGTTTGGCGCGGTTTTATTCGTTCACCGTGACCACGATCTCGCCTATTGCTTAGGTGAAAGCGAATTATTGGAGAGAGCACGGCCTGACGAGAGACGTTTGGCGCGGTTTTATTCGTTCACCGTGACCACGATCTCGGCTATTGCCTCGGTGAAAGCGAATTATTGGAGAGAGCACGGCCTGACGAGAGACGTTTGGCGCCGTTTTAATTCGTTCACCGTGACCACGATCTCGCCTATTGCCTCGGTGAAAGCGAATTATTGGAGAGAGCACGGCCTGACGAGAGACGTTTGGCGTGGTTTTATTCGTTCACCGTGACCACGATCTCGCCTATTGCCTCGGTGAAAGCGAATTATTGAAGAGAGCACGGCCTGACGAGAGACGTTTGGCGCGATTTTATTCGTTCACCGTGACCACGATCTCGGCTATTGCCTCGGTGAAAGCGAATTAG
>NW_024610368.1:0-52642 GCF_016920785.2 Ixodes scapularis | reverse complement strand
TAGGAGCATTCACTGGACTCACTCAACGCCATGTTTGAAGGCGTTGTTTAGAGCGCTTGCTCAGAACGAGCACACATTAATAGGCTGCAACGTGTATTGTTGCAGAAAAAATTGCTTCCACAATTTTTCTGCAACGTGTATTTCGCACCATCAAGATTGCCGGTCTTAGGACCGGCAATCTTGATGGTGCGAAATACACGTTGCAGAAAAATTGTGGAAGCTCGCCGTCATCGCGCGCTCAGCAGTCGCGCACACAACCATGGCCGCCAGCTTGAATACTCCCTATAGGGAGTATTCACGGGACCCCATATTGTTGAACGTTGTTCACGGCGCATTCTCAGAAATAGCTCTTATTTATTGTCTTCTAAGAACAACTATCCTGGTTGTATGGAATAAGTGTTGAGCGTGCGTGTTCGTGCATTTCTTTCAATCAAAATTATTGTTCTTGTAACAAGGAAGTCAAAGCTCGGGTGAATTCAAAGTCGCTGGATAGTGGTGCCAACTGGAGTAAGTTACATATTCGGTGGAGACCTCCCACGAAACGCACGAAACATTGTAAGGATGTAATATTATGTCGCGTATTTTAGCTGCTTGCCCCCTAACATATTTTCCATTAAATTTCCCAAGATTTTTTTAGATCTGCGAATCGATGGTTACCTTCCTCAGCCTAAAGGAACAGCACCTGCAATAATCAAAGCCTATGCATGCACTATATAGCATGTCGACGTGATAGCAGTGAGATCGAGCGCAGACGTTGATTGCATGGACACGAGCACTGCGTCAGTGTTCGGAGGGAGTTTCGTATCCACTAAGTGAGTTCAAGATGTCGCCGTTTGAGCGGTGATGTTACGTGGAGGTAAAGGAGGCGTTCACAGACTTCGATTATTCGTATGTATGTTTCGAACCTGTGTGAAGACAGTTTTTGTATGACCACTAGAACAGGATCGTCATCCAAGAAAGAAGCACGCCCCCAGATACAGACTGCACTACATATATGTACTAGCGATCGTACCGCGGCTCAAGAGACTATCTTGACATATTGTGGTAGTCTCTGCTCTCGCAAAAATGCACGAGGCCGCGTTTGACCTCCGCTCCCCGCTTCAGGGTTATTATGAATTACGATGACGAGTAATTCCCGCTCTTTCGGGGGTGCCAATGTACCCCACTCAGCCCTTCGTCCGCACCTTTTCTATTTCTGTCAGTGCGCGTTGTTCGAGTGCGAGTGAGTACTCGACGAGATACAGTATATCAATTGCCATACATCTGCTCTTGGACTTTGGAACTATACGCTGATTCCGCGCTCTCGGGGCTCGATTACGAAGACCCCTATCGTTCAGGAAATCCGGAACGGTATAGACGCGAGACCCCCTCGACACGAGAGGTGCGGAGGTAACGGAAGCTCGGGCTCTGGAGACAACAACTGCAAACGTTCAAAGTCCCTTCCTGCGGCAGGTGTGGAGAGGAAAAAAAAAAAAGAAATATACACCGCTGATTAATACTTTTTTTTTTCTTCTTTTTTCTGTCATTGGGATTCCGTCAAGATAGAAGCTTTGTACGACCGCAGCTGAGCTTACCGATGAGTACAAAGTCCGAGTGCACACGCACGCCCGTCTCTCAAGCCACAGTCACACTGCACGCTCATACATCTATGCAAAAAACACGATGTTCTGTGCATGTCCGCACAGACAGCTTTTGCATGACCAATATGTGACGGGATCCGCCATACATAGAAGAAACAAGCCTCGGACAGTGCGTTCAGTTTCTCTTTTGCGTGACGCCTCAATAATGTGACGGTAACCTCGCAAAAATAAAATCACGTTTAAAAATTATACGCTTATTTTTGACGACGTTAACCGCGCGTTAAGCGTGATACAACGAAGCGAAATTCATCGCGTCTTTTAAAGGGGCGGTGCAACGATATTCAATTGGAATGCTTTTCACTTTACACGAGCTTAATGGCACTAGTGGGACTCAAGGATACTCGCACGCAACGCCATTGACCAAGAAACTCCTTTGTTGCGCTGTAATTTCGAGGACAAAACCCAGATTTTTCATTCAATCTCTCCTTCGCAAAACCTGATGACGTATTCGGGCGGTAGCAGTACCGCCCAGTGACGATATTTGAATGCGGCTCACAGATTGGACCCGGGCATGGCGTGGACACTCGATTTTGGGCTCGTGATAATCGATAGCTCGAGAAGCATTCGGGTAGTGTCTTGTGTCCAATCGCTGCAATGACGGCAACAGCCGAACCATAACAATGTCTGGAACTCAGCGCGTGTCCTGTGCTTTGCCAACCCCAGCGCGTGGCTATGATGAACATTGGCGGCATATAATCGGTTCCAGATCACCTGGCCGCTCGTTCTGGCTGCGAGTTGAGGGGGGTGAACGATGCTAGTTTTTCTTTAAATTTTTTTTGGGGATTCTATTGCGTGGGGTGAAAAACGAACGGGTATTTCACAGGTCATTAACGTCAGGGATCCGTTCTAAGCGGTATTTGCGCAAAATACAAAAATCGTTGCATCGCCCCTTTAAAGCATGAAATGCTTTTTAACGCTATACCCTGAATCCCAATTGTTTTTGTCCGTCCGTCGGTCCGTGCGTTTTTAGTTAAATTTAGCGGGGCAAGTGGCGTCAAGTTATGTCCCGTGACGTCACGTGACCTCGGGGGAATTGACGGCACGTGATCTATTTGCACTTCTACTCAGTTTCCCCTCGCTAAATTTAGTAGGAAATTCGCCTCTTTTGGCCCAAACCGTCGATTCAGTTCCCCCGGTTAACTCAGCGGAACGACAGACCACAAAATATTCGCTCTCCGTCCGAGCTGCGGGAATGAGAAGCGCTGAACAAGTAGGTGGACGGCCGCAGTGGCACGAGAAGAGCAAAGGCCCACGACCCCAAATATCAGGCACAAGAGGCAGCATGTAAGCGTCTTTCACATACCACCCCCTAAAGCGCATATCTTACAACTATATTCTACTAAAAACGAAGCTGCTAAAACAAATATCCTAAATCACACTTGGACTATAATCGAAGACCTCGCAAAGCACATCTTTCAACAACGCAAACAGCTGCTGCCGATCGCAACACACACAATGCAATCGTCTGTGATTTGTTTTTGTTTTTTTTTTTTGTTTTTTTTTTTTACTTTTATGGCTGTTTTAATTTTGATACTAGCGAGCATGAGCATCTTCAGGTAGCCTGCTACGAGCACGGGGGTGGTGGTACGTTGCCCCGTCAAGGTCGCTCCAATCGTTTGTGCGTCACCGTTAAGTCGCATCTGACTTACAAATGAGGACGCATCAGCCGAGTTACGTTGACTACTCGCGCAAGCATATATACGGTGATCTCTTCATTCTGTGTGCTGATCGACACCCTCGCTTTCTTTTAATGTCTTTTTTTTTTTTTTTGCATTGCTATTGCTGGAGGAAATTAGAGTGGGCGACAGGGCAGTCACTGGTGCTCACATCGTACAAGAGACACTGTGTTCGCAACAGACACGATGACAGAATAGACGCATCTCACTATGCGTTCGGCGCATGCGTGAAGCCGCCGTTATTTTAGTCCACAGGATGGAGGCGGCAGTACCCGCGAGGATCGACTCGTGCCGTCTCGTGTTCTGCACGTGCAAAGTCTCCAGCGAGGCTGTTGCACGTGCAAAAAGTCTAAAGTTCCCTCGATGCATTGCGGCAGCACCGGTGGCGTAGCCAATCTGGCTGCCGAGATCGGTCTATTATATCTATTATTATTATATCTACGGACACACGTCATGCATGTTTGAAGAACGTTCGCTTCATGGCTTCCAACATGTCTGCATGACAGATTTTGTGTGACCACTGTGGCAGCTGACCCTCATACAAGGAAGGAACACGCCGGACAAGGTGCGGTGATTGAAAAAAAGTTTTATGAAGAATAACAATAGCACAGTAAAAGAATGCTAGAGAAAAGGTTCATGATTGTACCCACCACCCCTTAAACGTTCACTTAAAAAAATCATCAATCATATAGATATGAAATTAACGACGTTGCTTTCAATTGCCGTTATGTATATATATATATATATATATATATATATATATATATATATATATATATATACATTACTCGAATATATATTACTCGAGTAATAGCCGCACTATTTATGAACAATGCCCTTGCTTCTACTTTCCTGCAAAGCACATATACAGCCAATCATCGCGTTTCGCATGAATACCATAGCGAAACACCAGACCGGGAACACGATTCTCCATACAAATGCAATCTTCACAGATGGTATCTTCGCACGAAGACCTTATCTTTGTCCTTTAAACCGCTAGAGTCATGCTGTCGATCGCGTTTATTGGCAATCTGCGTGCTCCGCGGAAAAGCGAACTCTCAGGTTTTCTTCATAAACAGTGCGGCTATTACTCGAGTAAATACGGCATGTATATATAGGAACAGCGCTTGGGATATATATATATATATATATATATATATATATATATATATATATATATAAACGAATATGTGCAGATGAATGAACCGTACTTAATCCAATGAATCAAAGAATCAAAGTATTTCTGGAACCCGCCGAAAGCCAAAAAACGGCGGAGCCAGGATTTGAACTCTGGGCCTCCCGATGTCCGGTCGGGTGTGCTAACCTCTACACCACTCCTTTTTTTTTTTTTTTTTTTTTTTTTTTATTACATGGTATTTGGTCAGAAAACACAAGGCATTTGAAATCACGGTACACCAAGTTTGGCGTTAGGTGTCATGTACAGGCGTCGACATACATTTCGTTCATCTGAAGTCACACCATCGTGGGGGTTTAGTTCCCCTCATAGGTTCGAGTGCGGTTTCACAACTCAACAAAGTATTCTGTATTGAATAATACGTCTAAAAATCCGGAAGATGAATGCATCGATTTAAGAGAGCATACCAGTCTGGGCGTTCACCGAGATGGTCAAATACATTTCGTACATGTGATACAGTTTCTATAAAATTCGACTTTGTTGTCCGGGGAGCATCAGCATTTCTGTCAATCATTCTCGTTTTCCAGAGACTATGCAAACCCATCAGTGTAAACAGATCATAAGGGAAGCTGTCATTCGGGTTTAAAGGTAGAAAACGGATTGTGTAGGCACTTATATTTAAATCTTTTTTCACAGTTCTTTGTAACACATCCCAGAAGAGGTAAGCATCAGTGCAGAAAATAAAACAATGTTCTATAGTTTCCGGTTGGTTACAAAGGCGGCAGTTCACTGACCAGGGAACGAAAAGGCCTTTTTCTTGAAGCCAAGGCTTAACAGGTAGCGTGGAAGTGTGAAGTTTAAAGAAAAAGGTTTTCGCAGAAGGTGACACCCGCATTTTCTTCACACGTTTAAAAACATCTTGTTCCGAACCGTTACCAAATACGCTTCGATTCAAAGGTACAGGAAAAACAACGTCTATCAGATCAGCATAAATTGTTTTTCGGGGAACTTTAAATAAATACTCCAGAGAAAACCGGGTTTTCAAAAATTCAATCGCGCTAACTACCTCTCCAAGGAAACCGAAAGGACGCAATGTGCCTACAGGCACAGATGAGACTACCAAGTACGGTAAAGCTTCTGAAAGTTCTGTCTGCACGTAAGTGCGCAGGAAATGATGGGATACAGTTCGGAAGAACATAAAACGAACAACCACTTGTTTTAAAAATAGGTGAATCAGCCCAAGTCCCCCTGTATCAATGGAGCGAAAAAGGTTGTCTCGTTGCATGGGTTCCCAAGTGGAATCCCAGACAAAAGTCGCAAAAACTCTATGGAATTTTTTAATTTGGCCTCTCGCACAGCAAATCACCTGGAGCACGTACCAGAGTTTCGCTACAAGGAAAATGTTACATGCTTTTGCGCGTCCAAAGATTGACCACCGATTTGATTTCATTATATTGGCTTGACGTTTGATCTGTACCGCACGCTCAGACCAGTAATGGCCACTGTTTCGAATGCAGTTCAACGGTACTCCTAAATACTGAGGAGCTACACAGCTCCACGAAATACCAGCATACTTCGAAGGTGTTGTGGCCCACTGGCCGCACCAGAAGCCAACGCATTTTGAGTTATTTACCAGCGCTCCCGATGCTTCACAAAATGTCTGGGTTAAGGTAAAGACATTATCGACACTTTTCTTATCAGCACAGAAAAACGCTATATCGTCAGCGTAGGCTAACACTTTTACTTCCGCGGAATAAAAATGATAACCGTCCACTGTAGGGTTGGAAAGTACGCTCAAGCAAAGAGGTTCCAAGTAAAGAGCAAACAAAAGAGGGGATAAGGGACACCCTTGTTTAACAGACGATTCTAAATTTATAGGAGTCGAGAGTGAACCATTAACAATGAGACGGGTAGCACAGCTTCGGTAGCATAGTTCGATTCCTTTCAACAACGTTGGTCCCGGGTTTATGTGTCTAAGAATGGCGAAAAGGAAGTTATGAGATACGCGGTCGAAGGCTTTCGCCAAGTCTACTTGGACTATGGCGACCTGGTTGTTATGCCGAGTACAGCTCTCTATGACCGAACGTGCGACGTGTATATTGGTCTGTATGCTTCGCCCCTTAATTCCACATGTCTGATGGTCGCCAACAACACTAGAAGCGACGAACTGAAGCCGTTTTGTCAAAATCTTAGCGAATATCTTATAGTCCACATTGCAGAGAGTAATAGGGCGATATCCTTCTACGTGTATAAGTTTATCTGCATCCTTACTTTTGGGGATTAATACTGTATGGCTGCTATAAAAAGATGGTGGTAAGCGTTCACTATCGTAAGCTTCAAGAAATACTTTGTGTAAGAAAGGGCACAGTAGTTCCTTATGCTCCTTGTAAAACTCAGCTGGGAGTCCATCCGGTCCTGGCGTTTTAGAGTTAGGCAACTCATCTATCGCACTTCGAATGTCCTCCAGCGTTACTGGTCCACTAAGTAGTTCGCGTTGAATCTCACTTACTTTAGGCAACATGGAAACTAAAGTGTCTCTCATTTGACTGTTGGAAGATGGCGTTTTCTGGAATAGGTTTTTGTAGTGGGATTCGAATGTGCGCATTATATCAACATCGTTGGTTGAGAGGGTTCCGTTGCAGTTTAAAAGTTTGATTTTTTTGGAAAGCCCATGGCGTCTTTCGTCATCAATGGCACGCCGCGAGGGTGTCTCAGATGACAAGAAACGCTTACACCTAGAACGTACCAGTGCACCATTATAGCGATTTTGCTCATAGCGCTGCAGCTGACTTTTGATAAGAATGATTTCTTTCTGAAACTCACCAAACTTTTCACATTCCAATTCGTGAAGGCTATTTAGGTTTCGCAAAAGGGCAGTTTCGTCTTTCTTTGCGTGAAAAGACGCAATACAAGCAAATTCAATCGCTTCATTTTTGACCTCTTGTTTAAATGAGTCCCATTGGGCGAAAATGCCGAATTTTTCATTCGTTGACATATTGTTAAAACATTCACGAACACGTTTTTGAAAATCATCACTGCCAAGAAGCCTTGTGTTCAATTTCCATAATTCCCATTTTGGACGTGACTTATTACGTACGTCTGCCCCAATACGAACCTTTACAAGGCAATGATCAGAAAAGGACATGGGTTTTACTTCATAAGTAGCCACATGCGAAAAAAGTTGGCTTGAAACGTAAACTCGGTCAAGCCTCGCGTTACATGAAGCATCAATGTGAGTGAATCGACTAGCAATAACCTGAGAAGCACCGACATCAAATAGGTGGAAGTCGTATGTGAGGTTGTTTAGTATGTCAGCACTGCTGTCAGGTCTTGTAGGAGGCACTGATCTATCACTGATATTACAGACACAATTGAAATCACCAAACAGAACAACTTGCCTGTCGGTGTCAAGAAAAGGGGCGAGATTTTCAAAAAACAAACGTCTTTGTCGAACATCATTGTAGGCATAAATGCAAATTAAACGCCAGGAGATACCATTTAAGAAAAAATCACAGCATATGAACCTGCCCTTATCATCCACAGCATGTGAAAATGACGAGTATTCTAGTCTCTTCTTTAAGAATAAAAGGCACCCTCCCGACAAGCCATCCGCGTGGCTCACACATACCTCATAACTTGAGAGGAAAGGGTCCAATGCACGAGCTGTGTCCTCGTCGGACGATATCTTTGTCTCCTGGACGGCAACAAAGTCAATCTGTTCCTTTGAGAGGACCCTATACAGTTGGGACTGACGTGCACGCGAACACAGTCCTCTGACGTTGATGGTAGCGAAGCTCAGGGGAGGAAATGCCAGGGAGGTGTTAGCTAAGGGGGTAGTTCATCACCGTCCTTCACTACGTCAGCAGGCCGTGTGGCCTTACTGTAATGGTGCTCACACACCTCAGCTGGCCTGCGTTTTGCGTCGCCTCTCTCGTCGCTGTTGTGGCCGATCGCGACATCCGTGGAAGACGACTGAGACGATTTTTCCGACGTTGGGGCGGGTCGTTTGACAGATGTTCCACTGGACGTGGTCGAGCGCTCTCGTCGATGTAATGAGTCGTGTGAAGCAACCGTTGACGTCGTACTTAAAGGAGGGAATTCGCTGTCTTGCAAAAGCGATTCAGGCTTTTCAGATTCAGTGGTGATCGTCACCGACTCAGGGTTGACGTCAGGTGGTGGGTGCAGTGGGGCCGTCAGCTGTACCCCTGAAGTGGTGCTGGAAGGGATGACTTCTCCTGTTGCATCGACCACTTCGCTTATGTCCATTAGGTGTTCTAAAACGACATCTTCAGCTGGGCTTCTTGCTTGTCGCAGCTTGTCCGCATAGGTGGTGACGCACTCACTTGTTGCATGACCATAACGTCGGCATTCACCGCATCTTGGGGTCCTACACTCGCGACGAATGTGACCGATTCGGTAGCATCGTAGACACAGTGGAGGGCGGCCAGGCACGAGCACCAAGCTTCGACAGCCGAACACTGTGAGCTGGTGCGGTATCTGGCTCGCGTTCATTCCCTCGTGAAGGGTCAACGTCACTTCTTTGTTTAGCGTCTCCATCTGCTCCATTCCGGCGCAGCGCCATTTTTCTCTAACAATCGAACGGATCGTGCCAAAAGGCGCCAGTGCTTCTTCGATACGCTGGTTGTCCATGTGAACTGGTAGCCAAAGAAGTTTCAGTTTGACGTCTCTGGTGTCCGGGTCGATGATTAGGCATCGGCGCCCCTTTACGCGGAGCTCTGCTTTGGTCACAAGTTTGGCCTTGGCCAAGGCGCTTGCACAAGTCACCATCCAGACGTGACTCATCTGGAATTGGCCGATTCCGATGATATCCTGGCTGTCAACCACGTCCCGCAAAGCGTCTCGGAAGTCTGTTGCTCGGTATGGCCGCGCGGCGAGATCTCCGTGTAGAAAGACAGAATTAAGACTCAAATTACCTGTCGGTAGACGGGGAAGTACGGTCCGGTACTCTTCAGTCGTCATTTCGGTGGTACTGGCCGAAGCCTCAGCAGTTCCCCGGCCTGTGGCCGGTGCGTTTTCACTGGAGAGCATTGAAAACACGACCGTTTCGAACGGCGTCTTCTTCTTTCTCCCCCTACACCACTCCACCTTGGCTCTCTGGCGTTTCCTACCTGTCTTATTAATGCACAAGAACCGAAATGTATCAATTGGAGGTGTTCTGGAAACACACGCCGCCGCGTGGAACGCGGTACGATGCTTAGTGTCACGTGGTACGTGCTCGTTTGTGCTCCAGAAATCCTCCCACTGTTTGTCTCGCCCCAATGAAAACTGTTCCAACTTTTTAACGAGTTTCTTTAGTAATCGACTACGCTAAAAGGAGATTGTTCGACTTGAAAACTGGAACTTTGCAGACACAGCGAGCAGGCCCTTTTAGTACGTTAATCGTCCCTGTGCACATGCCCAAAGCGAAAACTGTTTCTTTTTTTCTTTTTTTCCATGAGTCTTTTGTTGTTGTTTTGCGGGATTTTGTTAACCTAGCTGCATCATACTCGTTAATGTAGACAGCTCTTTTTTTTTTTTAACACAAGGGTAACGGTGCGATGTTCACTCCATGAACTTCGGGCTTCGTTAGAAAATTAAGCTGTCCACATTAAGGTATTAACATCATTATCATCAGAGAGTTTAATGGAACCAGTTTTCTTTACAAACGATACGATACGATTGGCTCTCCAGTATGGACTGCGCATGCGCGATGTCACTGGTGTCTTACCGTAGTTCAGTGTCCGAACCATAAGCTGTGATCGTCTGGTAAGAGCGGCTGATATAGGGAGCGTCTCGACTCGCTTTAGAACGGCTGTTTTGCTGTGGGAAGATGCTTGCTGAAGTTTCAAACGCAAATAAAAGCATTCGTGGTTGCGCCTAGAAAAAAAAATGGCATGGTGATGGTGAGAGAATCAAGTCGAATTCACGACAAATAAAACAGAAAACAAACGAAACATGAGCAAGACACCAACAATTTCTTAGAATCATGTTGTTCGTTTGTCTCAGTTTGCGGGAATGTGGCACAGCTCAGTTGGTTGAAAAATCGCTCTCCGATTTTGATGAAGGCGCCGACGATACGAGTTTAAGCACTGTCTGATGACCCAGCCGTTAGTGGTTAGGGTGACCAAGATTTGCAGCGCGAAGCCAAGATGAGCTACGTCGGCTTTATGGAGTTGGCGTGGCACATCCACTTCATCCTTCGACGCGAGGTCGAACGCGCCTAGTCTCGCCGTTAACGAAATTCTTCTTTCTGAGGTAGCCAAGTCAAATCAAATTACTTTTCTAAGTTTTTCGCGCCGAATAAGGTGAATTCGAACTCGCTGCCAAAAGTTCTAGCGCCATGATTGTTGCAAAGATCGTCTGCTGTTTTAGCAGACGATCTTTGCGGTGGGGACGCCGCCGCGACATTTGGCGCTCCCGTTCAAAACGAGACAAAATATGGTTACTTCCACAAATTTGGCTTCAGGCTATTTCTGAAGAGAAATATTTTCCTTCTGTACTGTGAAATTAATCATTATCGTACGCACATACCCCCCCCCCCCCCCCAAAAAAAAAAATAAATACAAAATAAAAAAAGTATTTTCTTCTTTTACTTCACGAAGCCATTGTGCATTTCTGTTGCCAGGGGACGCGACCTGCACCAATAGTCTAAAGCCCCTCTATCCAGGGAAAAGTGACGCCATTCATTGTTGTGAAAATGCCCGAGACACGTGCCGCGCGCCACTTTAGGGAAGAACATGGCGTCTGAAATCTAGCTCAGTGCTGCCATACCATCTCCGAGTGCGACAAAGGTTTTATTTCCAACGGGATCACGTGCAGTGCGAACAAGTGTTCTTCGAGCGGTCCTTGCCTATTTGTCATCAACAAGAAGAATCGGATCCCATCTATGATGTATACTTACTCCCCTCCCTTCCTCACCACTGTCCCTCTTTCACCCCACTCCCCAGCAGGGTGGTACAGCTGTGCCCTCTCCTGGGAGGCTAACCTATCACCCTGCATCCCACCTCTTCTTTTGGATTATTTTATTAAAACAACATCACCACCACCAGGGTCTTCCCAAGGGCTGCACGTCGTACGTACCTCGTGCATAGAAGCACCTTGTGCTACTTTTGTAACCGATAGTCTACAAACGCGGTTCAATAAAAGGCGTTTCATGAAAAACGATCGGGCCGAGCTTTCGATCTGAGTTACCGATCGTTTGGTATATCGACCGTGTTTTATTCCGGTTCCGTAAAACTCTCTATCGTCATCGTCGTCGTCGTCGTCATCGTCGTCGTTGTTGTTCTCGTCATTGTCGTTGTTGTTGGCTTTTTTTTTTTTTTCTTTTTTGCGGGGGGGGGGGGGGGGGGGGGGGTTTGCAGTTGATATTTGGTAGCGTTATGCAATGTTCAGGGTATAGTGGAGTTCCAGCCCCCTCGGTTTTAGCCGAGTTATGCCCATATTTTGACTTGAATCATTTCCTTTTCCCACGAACCCCCCGGCAGCCCTTCCCTTCTCACCTCAGGGCCCCCGACCTATAGGCGAGCTAGCCTTTCACTACAGTGTTCTACTTTCACTCAGTATCTCGAGCTGCCAAACAGCGAATTAACACACACGACTCACGAGCCACTTGGCTGCCAGCATCAAAGAGTTGGAGCCCAATGTTGTCGCTCTTCCACGCGCCGCGTTACACGCGATGTTGTTCTACGCCCTGTTCAATTACTTGGCGCGTGGTCTAGCGCGTTGTCTCAATGCCGGCCGTGCGTTACGTCAGAACGTGCCGTATGACGTCCAATATCTCGCCAAGCACCGCGACGATGCGCCAACAAACAACTACCGATTTTTGAGGAAAGTCGAGGACTAGGTTCGCGTGTACGATTCGCGTGTACGACGCGCTCTTCCTTCTTTATCGTTCGAGACCGCAACCAAAAGGAGTATAGCCGGGTAAAACGATCAACATCTTGGTGCTGCCAAAGTTCCCTCGGGGAAAATGCGCGCGCCCGAGGACGTGAGGAAATAATTACACCGGGGTCACACGGCTCATAGATCACACGAAAAACGGTCTGGAAACACGAGTCACCGCAACATCTGTGTTACGAATGCCACGTGTCAGGTTTATCCTTGAACTCGTTGCCATGTGGCATTCGAAGCACGGATCGCGTGTGACTCGCGTTCGAATCTGTTTGCAGACTGTCTCCTGTATGATGTAAGCAGTGTGGGCCCGGCTTTATGGTTTACCATGGGCGTTCAGTTTGGACTTCTTGAGTTACGGTTGGGAGGGCAAAAGGAGAAGAAATTCGATTCGCTGCGAACGCATCGATTGCAAGCCTATTTTCGTGCACATGTTACATCATGCTTGAGGCACTGAGTCGTTTATTTCTGTTAATTGGTCGCTCTAGTGGGATTCGGGCATTGGACGCCAAGAAAGTAACGCCATCCCCTTCCCTGCTTGCTAGCAAGGCACGGACAGATGCTAACACAGAGACAACAAAAGCCTCGCAAGGCGATGGGCTGATCGGTCTCTGTTGCCATGGCAATCGCCATCTTGGTCCATTTAAATCTTCGATGTTCCGAAAGGGCCGTTCTGATCCAGCCGCGCCAAGATCGCTGAGGAGCGTCAACGTACTGAAGGCGTTCGTCGCCAACAGAAGGCTTTTTGGAATTATGTATCCAATCACCGGCAAGTTTCTAAAAAAAAAAATCATCATGTTTATTTTATTTAATTAAAATTTAATCAACAAATATTTAGTTCATTAACCGAGTTGTCGTGTCGATAAGGCCCTTTATAATGTCCCCTATGGTCCTATATAATACCCCATTCACACGGCCGTAAAAGTACCTTTAGCTAAGGGACCTTTATTCTCTGCGGCCAATCAATTAACGATGTTCCGCACGTGGCGTGTGCTCGCGACCCAAGAGCATGGGCTGCTTCGCCGATAGCAAAGGGACTTATGTTAAAGGTACCTTTATGTTGACCGTGTGAATGGGGTATCACTCACCTGCACAAACAACAGCGGCAGTGTTGCTTTCACGGCTTATTTAACACAAACCTCTGAAATCTATAAGAAAAAAATAACTTTGACATTGTGCACGCTGTTGCAGAGCTGCGCACGCACGTTCCTCTGTGCCTTTGATAACGCGGCGCGCAGCTTGTCACACGGGCGTGCGCGTCGCTAATTGTGCTGTACTCTTTTTTTTTTTTTATCGATGTCATTTTATCGGTCATTTGTTCCCCGAAGCTCATTGCGTGCGTGCGCGTGTGCTTTGATAAGCGTTATCTCAATTCGCTGTTGGCGAGATTCACGTGCTTTTCATGCACTCATAAAGGAGCAAGCGTGTACTTTTCCCCACATCACACAGTAGAGAGCCATTCAAAGCAATCTACACTGTAATAAAGTCAGTGAGCTCGCCTTCCTGCAGACCAAGCCGAGAGCCGCTTGCGACGAACGATAGAAGGACCTTAGCGAATGTGAAGCTCGCAGTGTCTGAAAATTATGATGTGCGCGGGGAACACTGCTTGGCACGACGTACGTTTCGTCTGTCTAATGACCCTGCTCTAATCGTGTTATGGTAATCTACATTTGTTTTGATTCTTCCTTGCCCGCCATGACTGGCAGTCCTCGCGTTATGTAGGAAAGCGAGCTCACAGCCTATTTTTATTTCAGTGTATGCTTTTTCATCGTCCCCTTAACCTGATACTTGCTTACGTCACCAGGGCAGCTCAATGTTAGCAGACAGTCCAGTATTTGTAAACGTCGAAACGCAGCAGAAGGCGCTGCTACTACAACTAACTACACAACTGGCGCGTGGTTCAAAAAGAGAACACTCGATATAATACAAGCTTGATATACCAAACGTCACTTCACCGCGCTAGAAATTTGGAGACTTTTCCCTCGCAAGTTGTGGGCATTTGGCACGAGCAAACGTATAGACCAACTCTCCTCTCTGACGTCACGCCACTGCGGTGGCGCTGTTGTCGGCACTGCACGTGGGCAGACGCTTCACTCCTCCCGAATTCGGTTTCTGCGCCCGCGCAGTGCTCACAACTGGTGTGGGCAAAGCCGGCTTGTCCGTAAACAGTGCCCTAGTGTATAGCTGAAAGTATACTATGCGAAGCGCAAGTTCGTCTGCTTTTCGCGCAGGAGTTGCGCTGACGTCAGAACGCCAAGCTCTGATTGGCTCTGACAGGAAGGATACTGGGTAGACCTCAATGCTAGCTGCCCTTCACGTCTACCCGCTATTCTTCCAACCAGAGCTCATCAAAGCTCGGCGCTCTGACGACACTGCAAGCCCCGCGCAAAAAGCAGACGAACTTGCGCCCCGCGTAGACATATTGCTAAATTGCCCAGACATCAACGGGAATGCTGGGTATGGTCCACCGCACCTCGCGCTTTCGCCTTTCCCGTATAAAATGTTCGAATTAAATAACCGAAACAAGGCGTTGACGAACGCGCGTGCATGATGCCTTTTGTTTTGTTTAGGCTTTTGCTTTCGAACAGTTCCGGCTGCAGACGCCAGAACGTGCGGCGCGTAGACCTACATTCCCAGCATTCTCGTGGATGCTGGGATATAATGTCGCAATAGGTATATATTGGCTGCAGCCGTTGGTTCGATCGCGTCATCAGGATGGGCGCTTGTGTACGCGTCGCAACAGCCTCCGTGGGACTCGTACTTACGGGTACGAATAATCGTCGATATATTACTAGCCAGCTAGGGCGTTTGAATACTCCGATGGACGTTCGCTGCCTCGGGCCACGACAACCACCAGAGCTTGACGTGTTTTCGTTGTCCCGTTGTCCGGTAGTTTTTTTTTTTTTTTTTTTCGATTATCGCACGATCCCGGGCTGACGGAACGGTAAGCATTTCACTCTGATAACAAAAACTAATTTATAAGAAAAGCTATTTTGAGCAATTGGAAAGTGCCGCGGCAATGAATTGAGAACAACAATGTTTCTTCTTCTTCTTTTTTTTTTTTTGTTTTTTTTTTGTTGCAGCTAATTAGGTTACAGGATTAAAAAGAAAAGGGGATATTAAAGCAGTGGTGTTATGGCTGCGCTATTTGCGCCAGCGTTATGTCGAAAGTTCATATAACTTTCTCAATACCGAAAATAATTTCTCACGTTGCGCTACCCTGTCGGATCAGGCTTGAACTAGTTTTCTAAGCTTTTGCTTATCGCTTCGAATAACGAACTTATCCGGGAGGTTCTGCGATAGTTTGCATTGCATCTCTGTGGCATCTCTGTCTTTGTCTTAGACCTGTCCGGTTTTTGGACATATCTGAATTGAGAGAATGTTCTCTCAATATCGCAGCTTTTTACAATGCACAACAATGTCACTGTTGTCTGCGGCTCCTGTCAAATCACAGTTGATCATCCATCTTTTTCTTACACTAGTCGAAATAAAAAAAGACGAGGGGCAGAGGACGATTCGTAATGCACATAAAAAACGACACCTTCGTTAGATTTACCTGCATCTCCTGCACTAGTGCAGAAAAGTGTAGAGCAACGTATATATTCCCGTATCTGTATCGAGGTACAACCGAAGTACCCCACCGCCCTGCAGTTTTCTGCAACAGTGCAGGAGGTGCAGGTAGATCGAACGAAGCTAATTTTGGCCTTGCTCTGTCACTGCAGTTTAATGAAGTCAACATTACCTACCATGTTTTTCCAGGTCTGGAGCTAGCTATACGTGTTCTTACCAATATTTGTTCTTGTTCCATAGAAAATATCTACGGAGCAGAGTACATCGGGAAACGGTAAAATTTATTTTCTGAACTTAAAATAATATTAAATCTAACCCCATTTTAAACAAAAATGTTCGCGGGGTGTAAATATTGGGAAATATAGAGTTTTTTGCCCGACAACGACGGGCCCTAAGTATGTGGCACTAAATTGCGCCAGAAAAAGGTGCTCATAAAACACAACGCACGCAAGAGCTACGCTTGAAATAGCAAACATTTTGGACCATATAACTGCGGCGACAGAGGCCATCTGGTAAACCCCCGCAACGACAGCGCAACGGTGAGCTGAGGAAAACAAAACAAACAAAAAATGAAATGGCAAGGCCGACGTTTACGCCCACTGACCTGTTGGTGGTACGAATAGTTTTCAGGCGACAGACGACAAATAGGTGTGCGATAAATTGCGGCGACGGAGTGCGTTTGCGCATATATACGACACGACGGCGTGACTATCCACGTCGTTTCAAAACCGCGCATAATAACAAAAACACACGTTGCCTTTCTTTCGCTCGCAAAATTACGGGGTTGAACATTAGGTAAAACATGCGTATGCAAAGTGAGAGCTAAAAAAAATTAAAGGCGCGTAAAAAAAAAGTGATAGTTTATTTTCATTTTTGTTTTACGGCCTTTTGCACGCTCGCAAGTGTGTTACGAAAAAACCGTCGCGCTTTCGTCACGAGTAGAGACAGGAACGCAGCGACAGGTACCCGAGAGAAAATTTGAGATTAATCGAGACGCAGACGAATAAAACACAAATGGGAGAAAATTACAACTCGGATGCGACACCACTGGTTTGAGAAACTTGGCACGTCGGAGAAATGGAATGTATCGCTGTACTATCAAGTTGGATCGCGGCAGGCAAGAAATTGTATTTCCTTCGGTATGAAGAAGCGTATATACAAAGTGTTTTGAGGGAAGCCCTCTCATGATGCCTGGAACGTGTTTTCAACTCTTGCCCCGTCCGCCAGTGCTTAAAGTCTCCCACCGGTGACAGGAGGTCTCTGTTGTGGTCACCTCAGGAAGGGGAGGGTTAGTGGGACATATTTTGACAAATAGCTTGCCTCTAAACTAATACCATGCACGCAAAAGCATCCAAACGCTGACGCAGAGTTCTGCCCTGTCAGCGTTTGGCTGGTGCACAGTCGAACGCTGCGTCAGAAACACGCTCAAAGAATTCATGTTGTACCGATGGGTTTCGTTCTCAACTTCGCCTCTAGGGGTGCGACGGTTGCATCTACTCCCCAAAGGGTTGTCAGACCCCCCGTCGAAATCCATGCGGGGGGGGGGGGGGGGGGGGGGGGGTCTCTGAGATCTCCCGAGACACCCTGATTTTAAGCACAGCTGTCCACGCGTGTCGAAAGTGTTCCCGGATCGGCAGCGAGTTGCCTCACAGGAACAGGTGTGCTGTCGGATGTCGCGATCCTGGCGGTTTGTCGGAGAACTGCTGGCTAGAAAGGCGAACGGACGCAAGGGTCGCTGTCGTCGCAGCGTCCTAACTCGTGTATAATTTGGTTCACATCTACTCTCCGGCTGCAGAGCGACCTGAAGCTCCAGAACAGGCGTCTGCCGCAACCGCCTGCGCTGCTGTGTTACCGCCAGGATCAGGCGCCTATCGTGGGACCACTTTTCGGAACGCGGTAAGCACACCAGTCGTAGAAACGCTCCTAGGCACCATAAATGCCCATTCATACAGCAGCGTCTGCTTGCGTTTTCTTCCTTTACAAGGCACCGGTACATTCGTGTACCGAATGTCGCCTCCAGAGCTACTCCTCGAATTGTTTGCCAGGCTTCATACGAAGAACGGATGTCCCGGTGATTTTCGACGTAATTAAGCGTACTAAGCTCCCGTATACAGCATAACGCATTCAAATCATCTGGTAGGCTAGTTGGCTCTACATATTGGTAAAATTAGCGCAAAGACAAGGGAGGAAGAACGCATCGAGCGCTCTGTCCAGACGCACGTTCCTCCCTTGTCTTTGCGCTAATTTTACCGACATAACGCAACGTGAGGAAGCGGGACTGAGGGGTTCGGCGGCCGAGTGGAAAGGAAGACGACGAAGAACATGGGATCGCACGACAACAGATTTCGGACCATACTAGACCCCGGGTACTGTGATTTGGCACTGTGCATCATCATCTACTTTGGTATCGTCCTGGTGGTTGCCTTCCTAACAGCCTTCAACTCCGTTTCCCATAGCAAGCCAAGAAGCGGCTTGCGCAAGACGATTTCAGCGAACAAGAGCCACGGTAGATATTTTCCCGTCCTCACGGGCGACGAAGACCTCGAAGACAGCAGGGCTGACTATACGGGTCGCAGTGGGCCAAGCCCAGAGCCAATGAAAGTACCAAAGCGGCCGCTCAGCGAAGCACCTCGTCGCCGCAGTCAACTGTTTCCTATGGCCTCCGGCGTGCTGACCAAAAACAACGGAAAACTGGACTTCGTAGCCGCTTAACTACCTAACGACCTAATGTAGGCCTAACGACTCCGGCGTGCTATATCCCGTACGTATGATTCCCGGCAAAAAAAAAAAAAAGGCGACGAACGATATTTGAAGCGAGGGCCAGTTGATGTTCATAAAGTCCCTTCATAAAATTAAACACGACGCAAACGAATGAAGGAGCCTTAGATGTTCATAATGCACACACAGGGGAAAAAATTCGCTTCCCATTTCACGTATCAGCGTGAAAGTATGTGTAGTCGAGGACCATGCACTTCAGCCGTTGTGGTTGCATTATTTTGCAACCGAAAAACTGGTTCGGGATTGGATGTTCTAGTCAAACCATGGACGCTTAACAGAAGTCGTACGCCTTGTAGGAAAATTAAAAAAAAAGAACTAAATTGGCTAAAATATATATATATATATGTATATATATTAAATCGGTGGTTGAGTGGGTTAGCGCACACCAGCTCAGAGCACGTGGAGCGAAAGCTCGTACTGCAGAATCCTGTAATCCTGAGTTCAATACCTACTCCTGCCCGTTTCGATCTGGATAAAATCATCGAACCGGCGTGCGGTTAAAGATCTCAGGCTAGCGGTTGTACTGCACTGACTTTATTTCTAATCTACAGCTGAAACGACACCAGACGCACATTGAGGCTGACTAACTTCCGGCTGTATAAACATATAAACAACATTATTGCGTGTTGTGTGTATATTTATACAGCCTGAAGATGGTTTGCCTCAACGGGCGACTTGTCTCACAGTTGTAGAGGAGCAATTTAGCCAGCGCAGTACAGCCCTTATAGGGTATTTAACGTGCACTACAACATTAATATTTAACGGTACTATACTATATGAACCGACCTTTATGCATGCCAAAATGTTGTCAGAACTTCAGACGTACAGTTTGCTTAACATACGGAACCTACACAACGAATTTTTTTTTTATATATCTTCATGAGTGTAAGAAAATAAATACTTCACATATATTTATCTAAGTGTTCCATAGACTTCCATGCATTACTACATCCTTTTAGCAACCTTATTTCAATTAATAGACCCTTTGTAATCGCCAAATAGGGTGATTTTGTTTGAAACAACCTTTATTTTTGAAGGGTGCAAGAGGGGTATAGAAAAGGTTTCTCCTGCGGATAGGGGTGTAAGCGACCTCACACCTGCTTCAAACAGATTTAATGGCACTTGTTTAAGCGTTGCTTTTGACATAGAGATGAATTCTTTAAACTCTTAAATAATATACATTGTGTAAAATATTCACAAAAACAGAGCAATATGCTTATGATGGTCACTTGCGAATGACCATCTTAAAATTGCCGAGTATATAAGGCGGTGAAGCAGTCGATAGAGTCGTTATTTCGGTCTAGTACGTATAACATTGCGCCTGTATGTATGGTTTCCGTGGATGCGCAACTGTATGTGGTGGGTGCCTTTTGTAAACCTGATTATCGTACAACTACCTAAAGGCTGAACTCCATGGAATGAATTATGTGACGAATAGTTGGCGAACGCCGCCCGACGGCACGCTCGCTTTGCACGCGACGTAGCAGCCACAGTGTTGACTCTACACGCAGAGCAAAAGCCTTTAAAGATGCTGCCCAGATCATCAGAATCTTAATTTTAAGGTGTTCATCAAAGTCCAAAGGGGGTTGCCATAACACCATTCAACCGCAGTCACACTGCAAATACATCACACAAAGCACAGTCGACGTTCGAAAGCGGTTCTTCTCTGTGGCCCGCGTTTGCGTTTGCAAAAGCGTAACATGCGTCACTGCATGCACGAGGCCCATGCATGCCTCGCGTGACCCTCGGAGGCAAATGGCGGACACGCGCTGAAATCAGGCTGAAATGAGCGGCGGAAGAAAATGACGGCGCAGTACTTATTCGTGACACGTGTCTTGCGCGTCCCCACAATGGTTGTCGCTACTTGTAAGGAACGCCAAGCGTGCATTTTACTAGGGGGCCTTAGGTGGATAGCGGTCCTATATGGAGCCACTAGCGCAACGCATCCACGAGAAACGGAGAAAAACCGTTTTCGAACGACGCCCTTTTTTTTTTTTTGCGCAAACGTTCGCGCAAGCTTTTTGTTGGCTATGAAAATTACAATAGAATCAGTTTCTACCGCAGGCTATGTGTATTCAACGTTCTAGCAGTTCCGTCGCTTCTGTCCGTGGTGGGCTGATATCGTGGCGAGTGCCACCGAGCGAACGCGCGTCAAGAGAAGGCGCCGGGTGTTCTATAATACATTTGTCAGCCGACTTTGATCTATAGTGAGGTTCGCCTAATGCCTGATTCACATGTTGCGAATTTGCCTGCGATTTCGCAATTGCGACGCCGTTCTTGCGGCACAACGCAGTTGCGGTGCGAATTCGACTAATTCGCAACTCCGTATTTTGCCAAACTTTCCTTGCGAACGGCCGCTCTTGCGAAGGGGACGGACAGCCAATCAAACGCGGCTCGTGAAAGACGTCACGGTGGTCATAGCAACGTGGGAATCAAAAATACGAAAAATGCGTCACCTACGTCGTCGTCTTCGAAATTCGCTGCTGGGGTGGGGCGGCGGATGTGCTTCTTCCATGTGAATATTTTTCGCCGGGGGATGTAAGCTTCAGCTCGGCATTAAAACGAACTGGCGTTTGCGTACCACGCGAGGGTTGTGGTTGCTTCCTTTGTAAAATTGCAGGCGATAACAATTGACTCTTCTGTTCGATCACTTTGCGTAAGGGACTCGTGGCATAGTTGAAAGATCCTTTCTTCAAATCTGTTTGCAGATGACGCGAAGGTCTGTCTAGAAACCGAGAAACGCTGAACTTCACCTTGTTATTAAAGACATTTGAGGAAAATCGAGCTTCACATTTTTACGTATAGTGACAACAGCTATTGATATGTAAACGCGCTGGACGCCTGCTACGCGAGCGACACGCGTGTAAAATGGCTTTTATTACAAGGTTCCGATCACCGATTCTCGGTTTCTGAACAGACCTTCGTGTCAGATCCCCAAACAGATTTCAAGAAGAGTTTTTCTACTAATCAATCAGTCCCCTACGCAAATGTCACACGTGCCACGCATGACATTTGTCATAGAAATCCTGCGACAATTTGGTTTCGTGCATAGTTTGCGATTATTTCACCAACATGATTGTTTTGGCTTTTTTTTGCATCTGAAAACCTGATTTTTTTTTATCTATGCCGTTTCCTTTATCTTCAGTGTTTTTGTCATGTTCGTAATCGCTAATATTGTTTTGAATTAAAAAAAGCTAAACATTTACGTTAGCTTGTTCATGCTGACCTACACTGAGGAAGTACAGAATGTGTTTTGCACGTCCAGCGTGTCGTTCATTTAATGAAAGTCGGCCGATAAAACGCAGTCTGTGTTAAGTAAAGACCCGATTGGGCAGCGTAGGTCCAACGAAAACAGTAAAATAGCACCTCACCCTGTGGGGAATCAGCCAGTACTCTGTCGATCTACTTTGGGCTATATCTGCCTCAAAAAGTTTCAGCCAGTTTGTCCGTAAAAGAGGCAAAGACCACAACCCATTTTCTACAAAAAAATTGACTGATTTGCAGGCAACAGGTCCGGGGTGGAAATGAACTAGAGAGATGACATGAGGCAGGGGTGAACCAGGAATAAATTTTTTATTGCTGGCTTTAAATGTTGAAAGATAACAACTAACAAAAGACAAAAAAAGATGCAATTACAAAAGAAAAAAAAATCATGTACAGGCTCACCTTTTTTGGCAGACATCAAATATGAATAAAGAGGAACATAACACGTTCCTGGAGTCATGGGGTGCACCGGCGCCAAAAGGCAAATATTTGAATTGTGCGCCGGTGTTGCAAGGCCGCCCGCTCATCTACGCACGCCGCCGACGATCCGAGTACCCCTTGTCAATGGCCAGACGAAATTGACCCCTACGTGACCTGGAAGCTACAACGCAAGACACGACGAAAAGAAAACTCGCACCCCACACTGCAGAGAGGGCAGATGCTACGCTTCTTCGGCGTGTACAAACACACTCCCTCTGAACACTACACTACCTCAAGCACGTTGCAGATCTACCTGAACCACCTAAATGCACATACTTCCGGAGACTACTCAAATAACTCTCACACACCAAGTTAAAAGGAAGCTGAAGCGGTTTTGTATTTGAGGAAACACACTTAAGTCGTCTTCATTTCACCTCCAGGATCTCGAATATCGAAATTATTTCTTTTATAATTTGGGGCATGGAGGTTGCAGAAAATCATTTTCAGAGTACCACCGAAGGCCCTCCTTCCAGGAGCGTGTCGCCATAAAAGGAGTTCTCGGAATCTTCCTTCCAGCAGCGTCCACCACAGCTATGCACGCGTACTCTTGCTATTTTTTTTTTTTTTTTTTTAAGAAGGGAAGAAAAAGATGTTAACACTTGTGCCAGTACGGGGGAATACACCTGGCTAGGGTGCCTTCATGTGCGCTTTGCTTAGGGTGGAGACATCTGGCCATTTTGTCTCACACTTTTATTTTTATTTTTTGTTCAGAAGCGCGTGAAAGAACGTGTCCCTGCACGCGCTCGTGGCGCTGACTGTGCTACGGCGACATTTTGCTTTCGTCAATTTCTTAGTATTTTACCCGTGAGCGCGTGCTGTTGGCATCGGGTACTACAAAGGATGGCATCACCCTAAACAGAAGGACATTGGGGCACCCTACACATGGCAAGCTAGGGATTGCATGCGCGGCCCTCGAGTGACACGAGCTTTGCGGCCGAAAGGCCCTCTTACAACGCCACGACGAGTCGGGTGTTTTTCGTGCTTTCTCGCGTTTAGTTACATCTTCGGGGAAAACGAACGCGATATTCATATCCACGGGATAAAACTACGCTAGAATCAAGCTCTATCTCTTTTTTTTTTTTTTTTTTTAAGAAGTGTTCCGGCTTCTTTTTAAGGACTGCGCCTCAGCTCAGGATCTTGCAGAACGTGCACTGAAAACACTCGTCCCACTTATCCAACCAAGGTCGATTGGCCTGCGGAAGATGCAAAATCTAGTAGCCAAAATTTCGAATGCGTTCTGGACGCACCTTCTGGAAATGGGACAAAGACAACACTGTGATTTTTGTTATTATAATGCAAGTGCAACAATTCTAAAGGCTAGCTACCTCGCTCTACACAGTCGATCGTTGAATATTTTTAGATAATCGCTGAGGAATCAACCAGGACAGGGCCTCAGAAAGTCCGACCTCAGTTGAAATGCCTCGTCTCCAACGAAGACGGACGCGGCGATAACATGGGAAGATGGCAGCAGATTTGGTGGTGGACAATTCAAGGCAGCTTGACTGAGGCACTGTCCTATCCTTGATGCCTTGAAGACGCCACCATCACTTTGGTGGCCATACGCTCCAGCGTCTGTGGCCATAAACCTCGACTTGCTGTCCACGACGGCCATCAGCACTACAGAGTAGGTTACCCTGAAAAGCCGAATGTTACGTCACTTCATGCACTCTTCCAAAACATGATATGCGTTAAAGTAAATTTGTAGACCCATTAACAGCACCTTGTAGTTATAGTACAGGCTTCAAGAATCGGCAAGGGCTTCGATATGTCCGTGTTTTCCGTCAACGTTCCCCACACAATGAGGAAACTTCCGCCCTGTCTCAAAGCCCTTGGCGATTTCCCTTGGCCTGTGATTCTTGATGGGAGCTAGAAGTACAGCACAAAGTTCACACATGGTTTTACGTTGTTATTTAAAAGCCGTTCATGTAATCTGTACCTATAGTAATACTGGTAATAAATGCATCCTCAAATATGAGAAATACTTGTTGACGCTTAACAATTGCGAATACTTTTGTAACTGGATCTGAAAAGCTGTGTGTCTGTTTTTTTTTCTCCCTCGCTCCTTTTTTTCTACGTTCAGCTGGAAACTTTCAGAAGCAT
This sequence comes from Ixodes scapularis, assembly GCF_016920785.2. Classification (NCBI taxonomy): domain Eukaryota; kingdom Metazoa; phylum Arthropoda; class Arachnida; order Ixodida; family Ixodidae; genus Ixodes; species Ixodes scapularis. The sequence continues at coordinate 28,109 of NW_024610368.1, read as the reverse complement.
GTTTAGCCAACCAGCCCAGCTCCAGGCACACACCACTTACTTTTGTAAGCTATCATATTATGCCCAAGTCAGGCCGGTGTCAGACTGCTTATACAAAAGACAAAGAACAGTCTGCAGACATCGATCGAGCGCGACTCACTGACGCATCTGTGTTTCATAAGCTGCGTGCCAGGCTGCTCCTTTCATTGGTTGCCGTGCGACATAAGAAAGCAGGGATGCTGCGGTGCCTCAAATTACTATTTGTCTGCAAACTGTATTCGTAGGATGCGTAATGTGTGACCCCGTCTTTCGAAGGTGGCGCAGTAATAGCATTGGGGCCCTCAACATCCTCAGGTCTGCAGCTCTCTCTTCCCAAGTTCGTCCCTAGAATCATAAATCAATGGCTCTCTGTTGTGTAAACTTTTTGAGAAACCATTTTTGACAGTACAGCTTTCAACATGATTCATTTAGATATTTCGGCTGCGAATAGTTAGGAGCAGCTGCAAAGGACGAGTTAGCTGCAGTGATTTGTACACCCGACTCCCATAATTATCTCCAGGTGGGGTGTGACACCCCCCAAGGATGTCTTAAGCAATGTATATAAACCTAAAGCCAGCCCCTTCTAACACCCCCTTATTTATCTCCAGGTTGGGGGCGACACCCCTCAGAATTTCTTGACCAATGCATCTAGACCTAAGGCCACCCCCTCCCAACAGCCCCCCCCCCCCCCCCCCGAATAGTTGCAACACCCCCTGATTTAGAATTCTGGATGATTCCGTGGTTTGGTAGTGTGTAGAAAGAGTACACCGGGGCAGGGGGGGGGGGGGGGGGGGGGAACTTGAATTCATCAATTTCCCAAGACCACCACTGTGAGTCTTGTTGTTCACCATGATCTACATCTTTAAAGGCGGTATTTAGTGGACGCCGTATTGGCGCGCATTGTTCGCAGCTAGAGCTCAAAAAGAACTGCTACGTACTGCTGGCAAAGATAAACAATCTTGACGGTGTGAAATATACGTTGCAGAAGCGTTGTGCAAATTCACTAACAGCACGTGCTCTCAACAGCAACCAGCGCAAGCTATGGCCCCCAGTGAATACCACACGACCGGAATACCGCCTCCATTTTCAAGTGTTTTTTCATTACGAGACGCCAGCGACTCTTTCACAGCATGCATGCGACACTAAGGATACGGTTGGTTTTGGATGAGGCGCGTTTTTATTGGCTGTCTTTTCGTACCGTCGCAGCGGCGCTGGTGACGTCTCGAAGGATGTTTGACAATTGACGCAGCTCCGATTATTTCATAATCTCATTGAACCTGCCTGTTTGCCGCAACAGCGCCGTCGCAACCTGCGAAATCGCAACTAAAATCGCTCCATGTGAAACCGTCCTCTTGTCCACAAGTTACCAAAAACGAAATCAGATTTCTTTGCTTACCTTCATGTGTTTTGGGCGAAGCACCTTTCATATATGCGGAAATCTCTCATGCACGATGGATGCCCCTGTTGACACTCCAACCTTGAATTGCAGTGCAAGATCCTGCATTGACGTTGCCGATGACAGGTACCTGAATAAAAACAAAACATTACTGTGTACATCAATGTCTGGAAGCCGAGAAACTAGTAATGAGTTCGCCATATAAACCAGTTTAATTGCACCTCGTATTCACTCCAAACAGTGAAGTTTAAAGAGAATACCATTTTACCTCAAAGTGATAGCAAGCCGCACACGCGACGAAATGGGCTCTCTGACGACATATTGCTTCGTAAGCTTTGTTTCCAGGCGAGTGTGGAGTCTTTCAAAGGCGTTCCGCATTATCCGGTAATATCTTCGAAACTGCTCCGGGTCGCTGTGCAGCATAAAAAGGGTCTGCAGAGAAAAAGTATTCCAGAAACCTGCTCGCAGAAAAGCACAAGTCGACTTACCAATGAGTAAAACTCCGATTCTTTGGCTCTGTTTTGCCAGCACGGCCTGACCCGCCATCACCGCGGGCTGCCGTCTAGGAGCAGGAGTTTTTTTCCCGCAGAAGTAGGTATTCCTTTTAACAGAGCAGTCTGAACTCGTCGTCATCAGCGGCCATCACGCTCTATGAAAGTCAAGACGCGCTGCTACTTGCCATCTTTCAATATGGAACATCGTCCACGTGACGAAGCCACCGGGACAACTGTTCGCCTTGCGCGACATGCCAAGCAACGCAACAACTAGCTTGCTCAAGCAGTTATGAGCTGTGACTCTCCCGGTGTCCTTGTCGCGTTCGTCGTACTCGTTGTTTTCGTCGTTTTCGTTGATGCGAATGCAGTCGATGCAAACGTCTGAATCGGCCCTAAATATAAGTATACGGCGTACTTTTTACCAGAAGCTAATAAATAAATCTGAAAATTTTATAATTTTGTTAAATATCGAAATTAGTATCGTCAAACGAATTCAAGGGTTCCAACCATGTGCTTCGCAAGTGCGAAAAATCGGATATGTTCTCAATCAATGTGAAAGGAAACGCGAAATTTCGCATGTGTGGTTCATCGCTTCACCGATTTCGCAGGAGAAAATCGCACCATGTGTATCAGGCTTAAGGCGTGTTTCTTCCTCGTATATGACGGCCTTGCCCGTTGGTCACATCCATGAGGCAAACGTACTTCAAACATGGCGTGTCTGCAGCAGACAGCGAAGGGGGGGTCCGGATGTCGTGACCCCCTCTTGATTTCGGCATGTGTAAAATTTAGGGCGTGAAACGAGGGAGAGGGGGAGGGGATTCCTAAACATATGGTACGCTGACCAACACCTGAGGCCAGATTCATAAAAAACCTCTTACCTACGACAACTTAGCTACGAAGTTCGTAAAGTTACGATCATCGTAAGATGAGGCGAGAACGGTATTCGCAAACGCGTTCTTAAGGGAGAGGAGGAAAGTTACGACCTCTTACGGAGAAACGATGACTTCCAGTGCTGTTGCTATGGCAACGGCGTCTTCGGCAAAACGAACAACCAATTAGAGAGCTAGGCATAGTTCGGAGCACGTGGATTTTTAATAATAAACACAGGCTAACCACTCGTTGATAGACAGCTCTGTGTATGTCCTGTCCTGTCTGTGTGTAAATGCGTAGTGTTCAAGCTGATTCTCATAAACACGGGCGACCTTTCCACCACCGCTTGTCTGGGGTTCGTGTCCGTGCAGTGGTATATCGACGCTAACACGATTTAAACGCTTCGTTGACTGCTACAAACTCGATTGCTACGAAGTCAACACAACTGTCATCGTTGGTAAAAGCCCCGTGCCAGTCGTTTGCAAAGCGACGTAGAAGGAAACAAACCGCCGCGGCGTTTCTCGCGACCTCGGAAATGCAGGAGTGAGCCGACGTTAAAAAAGATACGTTTGAACTACGAGAGTGTCAGCAAGAGTCACGCAAATACCTATTCACACTCGGAGCGGACGCGTGCGTTTGATCGAAGTGCTGGATTCAGACTGCGTTTCGGTAAGTGCTTCGGGACCGATCTTCTACGATTGCAACTCGATACTGACGTGACACTCGGCAAAGAAAGGTTGGACCGGCATCACGTAGCTCCCACAAACTGATACAGCTCGACAGTTAGAAATGGCATACTAATAACAAAGTGTACATACCGTGTTGCGAAGGTAATCCATACGGCGTTTATTTGAGCTCTATATCACACAAAACAAGGAGATAGAATCGAGGAGTCCTTTTTCGACGACAGCGTTCGTCACCGCTGCCTCGGAAAACAAGGTGATCGAGATGATAAGGGGAATCGGTTGACCTCTGAAATTTAGTTCAGCTATCAAACTATTCATACGGGGAGGGTCCACAAGGGTCGCGCGGGCATATTCCATTCAGCAAGCCAGCCGGTCGTGGGCAGATGGTCTTGGCCAAGGACCGTCTGAGCAATGCTGCGCCGGAACGGGTCGGAGTGCCTGCTAGGCCTATTCGCGACTCCAGCGACCTATAGGGGGCGCCACCACAAAACAAACATGGCGGCTGAGTCCAGGTCGCGGCGGCTCGGCCGGGCCGCCTGAACAGGTGGCGCGTTCAATTTAACAGATTTTCTTTCGTTTAATGCCCAATTTTATAGGTATTTGAACTGAGACGGTTAAGTGTAGCCGGTGCAGATAAACTTGCAAAGCATAGTTTTGTTTTGCCGGTGTTTTTTTGTTCTTTTCGTGTCAAACTTTCGTTTCGGAAATTTCGTTCAAAACCGAAACTATGGGCTCCGGAGAGACGGTAATATACTAATCAGTTTTGATCATCTAAGGAAAGCGGCGATGACTATAGAATTGTTCCACAGAGAGTAACTTTTCAGCTAACTCGCATGCCTCGACCATGCGACTTATCTGTCCGCGAAATCGAGCTTTTGTGCCTATCCGCGTTGACGAAACAGCTCCAGTCGTCTGCTCGGCCAACAACACAGGCTGCAGGAAAATTACGAAAATTAAGCAACCGCTTCTTGAGCCAAGGACCATGTTAACCCGCCGGCGCCCCACTAAGCAGCTGATACTCGTATTTCAATTCAGGTTTTAGTAGCAATCGAGAAGTCATTTTGACGAGCGGGTTATGTATTATATTACGTACATGGTCCCACTAAAGCGATATTAGTATATCCTTCGGGTTAAAATATAAGCTTAGTTGACTAGCTATTAGGTGAGCTGCTGAATAAAAGTATATTTGACAGACGGAGACATACTACTTAAAAATGGTTCTATAGCCGGCAGCACGGAGACAAACTGAAGAGGGTCTTAGTTGAGGATCCACGCAGAACCTCTCTGCATTGAACTTTGCTTCGACCAATGTAGACGTTTATTGCTGCTGGCTTCGACGTCCTCGTAATAGAAATATTGGAGGCGGGATAGGTCAAAATGCCGTGACAGCATCTAACGTTGCGAGACTTGTCTCCCACCTTTTGAAAACAGATAATTTCCCTCATTTATCATTTGCAGCAAGCAAGTTTTCCTGAATCAAGTAATTGCGAAATCAGCCCAACTCCTTCAGTCTGGTCCAGAGGCTTTTTCGGCGAAAAGCAGCCAAGATGAATAGCCAGCGCACCGACCGGCGTGGGTGGCTCAAACTTTAAGCTAACCGAACACAACCAAACTCAAGAAAAGCAGCTATCGACCCTTCCCATTCACTTGACTGCAACATTGATGTTCCCTCCAGTATCAGTTACCAAGCAGTCGTCACTTTGAATGTGATTCGAGACAAACAAGAAATCAAAAAGTTTTTCCGTGATTCCTCCCCATCCAAGAAATCGAAAGCACGCGACCGTGTGCTGTGGAGTAAACGGGCTTTCAAACACGTAATAGAAGAAAACAATTTACTGAGGCTTCACCACACTAATGATCACTCAGGCAAACTTAAGAAATATTCGGACCTTCGTCAAATTACATTGTTCGCCACCGCGCCGACAACACGTCTCCGCGAAAGCCACCAGAGACGCGGAGGGGCGCGGAGCGACCTAGACCGGCTGGTTCCCGGTTTTCCCGCTTGGCGGCGTCCGTTTTGCTGGAGTCGCGATGGTGGGATCGTCGCCTTTGTTGCCTTTTCCGGGTGTCTGTGGATCCAGCGTTCATGTTCGTCGTGGTCGGTTTCAAGTACTTCATTTTTTTCTTGCTGCTTGAAGTCGGGACACGCAAGAAGAGCAGGTAGAAAAATAAATGTCCGTTGGGTCGTCGCGACCGAGCAACTGAGCGACGCTGTCCGCCATGTTAATTTGATCGTAGAAAGTGCGTAAGACAGCTTCGGAGCTGTCGTAGGATTTTGTCGTAACCTGCGCAAAAGTTACGACAATTTCGTTTCGAGAATACGGATTTTCTCTCAAATTTGTCGTACGCATTTTTTTCGTCGCAAGTTCGCTTTGAGAATCCGGCCTCTGATCCCCCTCAGGAAATTCCTGCATCCGCCTCTGGTCTGCACACTGTTTTCATCGTGTTCGCAGCGAACGCCGTGTATGATCAGTCTATCGACCAATGCGGAGAGCAAGTCGTCTGCTTCTTCCGCGGGAGTTGCGATGCCGTCAGAACGACGGCGAGCTCTGATTGCTTCTGATTGAAGAGATAGTGGGTAGACCTCACACTCTAAAAAAAGCCCGTGCGTCTACTTTCCCGCACAACACTCGGAGAGCCAATTAGAGCAACTTACGGAGGCAGCTCAACGAATGACCATGCGGAAACATATGCTTAGACCAAAAAACGCAGTCTGAGTTGTGACATTAAGCAATGCAAAACGTCACGCTTGCATTGGTTAATGTCACAACTCCGACTCTGTTTCCTGGTCTAAACATATGTTTCCGCATCGTCATTCGCTGAGCTGCCTCCGTAAGTTGCCGTGATTGGTGTTGTGCAGAAAAGCGCATGCACAAGCTTCCTTTTTTTTTCTTTTTTTAGGGTGCATTCTTAGTGGTTTAGCTGAGTTCGATGGAAAAACCAAGGCGGCTGAAGTGTACGGCTGATTTGATGGCTCTGATTTGCGGATTCGAGCACCGCCGTTTATGGATACTTCTCGAAATTCGCGTGCCAATTAATAAAAGGCCAGAAACCACTGTACAGAGGCGGAACAACTGACATCGCGGGAACGGGCAACTCATTCCATGAGACAGCGAACTTCGGAGCGCGGCCAACGCTAGGGCCGACGAGACACTCAAACAGCGTCGAAAGTGCAACGTCACTGCGCGCGCTCACCATTTTTTTCCTGTGGGCGTTTTTTTTTTTTTTTTTTTTTCTTCTTCTTTTTTTTTTTTTTTTTTTTTGTCTTATCAGACGCATAAAGTGTGCCGTGAAGTTACGGTTTTCCTCCGCCATTGTGCAGGGACAGGGAGTTTACAGCTGCCAACAGAGGGCAGTATTTCGAAAGGGGTCCACATTAAACGAAGGCGCAACACGAGAATCGAGCAGCTCGTTTCTACGCCTCGCTATCTTTACGTCCTCGCTTCGGCGTTCTCAGCGTTTCTACGCTCGTCTAGGCCAGATAAGGGGAAGCAGTGTGCCGTTAGACCTTCGTAAAATCTTCTCCGATTATTCGCATAATATTATACAACTTTTCGTGTGTTTTTTTTTTTTTTTTTGTTATTCCTAATATAATTTGAGCAAATTTGGGCGTCTAAAAATTATCTCGATAAGATGCAGGGAATGACGGCCATTCTTCGAGATATCCGGTACAAAGAGACAGGAAAAACAAGACTCCCCGTCGGCCTGCAGGGAGCCACATACATGTATCACACTCAACTGATATGCCGGCATTGGTAAGGGCACCCCTTCATATATTTATTTTATCCCGGACGTATTGGCTTTTTATCGTGGTTGAAACGGCATTGGGAGACCGATAAGAACTTCGATTTTGTTTTTTCACCAGTATTGCACGAGATTACAACTACAAGTTGCTTACCCCCACCCCCTTCCCCCGTCGTCCCCCCCCCCCCCCTTTCCCTCCCACAATTTTTTTTTTTTTTTTTGCAAAAATAAATTTATTGTTCAACGCTCATTAGTCGCCTAAAGGCAGCGCTATGCTCCAGACTAGAAGCTTCGCCTTCAGCGCGAGCTCGCTGACTTCCGCAGTGCTTTGGTTGCCCTTGCCTGCGCGTTCACACTTGCGTTAGCAAGGGCAGAAAGCTCGCGATGAAGGCGGAGCTTCTAGTCTCATCTTAATGGGACCATGAAATTAGTTTTCGGCTGGGATACAATGGAATTTTACAAGTCGCGTATCGTTTATTTAGTGCGTTAAAATAAAACTACTGCACGAGCAAAGCCTACAGCCTGCTTTTTTCGGCACGAAAATTTTGAAAATATAGCACCGATACAAACCCTAGCAACGGTGCTCACGCACGCCGGATTGGCTGGTTCGTAAAGCCTTGCTCCACGAACAAGGCTACACGGTAACCTTACGGAATCCATCCGCGAGACATGGGCCGGACGGGCCGTCCAGACCAGGACGTAGGCCCTTACACAAAATAAAGTTTTGCTTGCTTGCTTGGAGATAGGCGCTGCCGCCGTCAACATAGGCAGCGGATGCAATGCGAGTTTCCGAAGAGGTAGCGTAACTTAGTGGTGAGATGTCTGCCTCATACGTGTCAGACCCGGGTTCTATTTATGGTGTGGGCCGGCTTACTTCTTTTTATTTTTTTTCTCGAACATTTTGTTTTGTCGAGGCATTTGGCGATATTTACATTTCTTTTTTACCATTAACACTAAAAAAACGAATGTTGTTGACGAAACATCGCTAAACTAAATCGTATCGACGCTATTTACGGAAGTGCATGGGGGGCAGCGAGGCTTGGGTTGCCGACCGGACGCCGCAAAGCGGCGTGTACGGGGGATGGGGCGGGGCTAGGTGGGTTAATAGATTTGTAATTAGCAGCCGCACACCGTCACCGCGAAGCGGCGTGAACGCAGGCGCGGGGGTGGGTTAACGCGCTTCGAGTGATACACGAGCAGCCCATCCGGCGTGAGCGTCGTTGTTAGGGGTTCTATCGCCTGCACCGTAAAAGGAGCAGTGTGTGCACCTCCTGTAGTGGGCAAGAATTCCTACATTGGAGAGAAGCGGGGACAAGCCCTTTTTTCAAATGCGTCAAGTCTCCTTGAGCTTCGGAATACAAAGAAACGCCACTATTCGGAGCTAATCCCACAGTTACTCGACCTCTCTTGCGTCGTGCCTGTTCGCTCCCCGCGCCTCGTAGCAGTGTTGTTGCAGGGGGGGGGGGGGGGGGGCTCGTTAAAATTTTTGGGTTTTTTGGACTATCTAAATCACTTTCTTCCTCCCCATCCCCCCCTTTTCTACTCCGCATGCTTCCCCCTCTGCAAATATCAGCTGACCTTCCGACCCCTGTTCTCTGTTGATAGGCAAAATAACCACTAAAATTAGAAAGTAATTTGTAATTTGAGTGGAAGTCACTCGGAAAAGTAGTTAAAGTAAACTACTGATTACTAGAATAGAAATGTAATTAAAAGTTACTAAACTACCCAGAAAACTAGTTAAACTACAGTAACTTGAGTAAAGTAGTTGAACTACGTACAAGTCTGGCCTGGCAAGCGCTCTGCGTAAGTGTTTTCACTGATCTGCCTAGCCCCGCACACCATCACATGGGCCAAGAAAGGTGTAGTTTTACTGCAGAGGAGAAATCAGCAGGGTCCAAGATGGTGACAATGGAGGATGGGGGACTGTTCCAGTGGCTGATGGCTTGAGAAAGGAATGACCAATTGAAAGCGTTCGTAGAGCCAGAAGTGTGTTTGATGGTGCAGACGTTGTTGAGGCGAGAAGATGTTCGGTCGAAAGGTAATAACAAAGTGGTTTTGAGGTCGGGAATGTGGTAGTAGATTTTGTGAATAAGGCACAGCTGAGAGACTTTCCTGCGAAGCTGCAAAGAGGACATGGTTAGTTCAGTTTTTAGCGCCGAGACACTGAAAGAAATGTCATAAGTGGATGAAATGAAGCGAGCAGCTCTGTTCTGAACTGCCTCTACAGCGAGGTACAGTCGATGGTTATTCCAGATGGTTGAAGCATATTCTATTTTTGGTCTGACGTACGTGTTAAAGGTTAGCTTAGGGACAAAGGGTGGAGCGATTTTTTAAGTTACGTCTGCTTAGTCCAAGAGTTCCAGATGAATCGGCGGTAATGACTTCAATGTGGTTATTCCAGGGAAGGTCAGATGTTAGTCTTACACCAAGGTATTTATACACAGTAGCGGTCTCAATCAGATCGGAGTCCAAGAAGTAATTAAATGACAGAGTGTTTTTTTTTCTTGGTGAAGTGGATTAGTTTGCGTTTATACTTGTTTGGTGACATAATCCACTCTTTGCACCAATTGTTAATTTTATCTAGATCTTCCTGAAGCTGGTTATTATTTTGCACACAAGTTACTTTGTTATGGATGACGCAGTCGTCGGCGAAAAAGCGTTTTTTTGAAGAAATCCCAATGGGAATGTCATTAATAAATATTAAAACGAGTAAGGGCCCAAGTACGAACCCCAGGGGAACACCAGGAGATACATTTATTAAGGAAGATTCATGATCATCATGGACGTGACCTGTACACGGGAAAAAAGAAAGTCACGAATTTATGCAAACGGTTATTGGTCGAGGCAAAAAGATGATAGCTTAGAAAGAAGGCGTTGATGGAGGACACGGCCAAACGCTTTGGAAAAAAAAAAAAAAAACTGCGTCAGTTTGGACGTGACATTCAAGGTTAGTGTGCAAGTCATGGATGAAGTCGCAGAGTTGCGTTTCGCAGGAAAGTACCTTTTAAAAACCGTGCTGCTGTTTAAAGAAAAGAAATGGGATGATAGGTGCCTCATGATATTGGAGTAGAGGATATGCTCAAGTAGTTTGCAAGAAATTGAAGTCAATGAATTAGGGCGATAATTAGATGCGGAAGAGCGGCTGCCCTGTTTAAAGACTGGGAATTACCCTTCCCACCTTTTGGTCAGATGGAAGGCAGCTTTGAGATGAGGACTGAATGAAGATGAGTTTCAAATACTCACTAGAAATAACAGGGGTGTTTCTTTTAAATTTTAGGGTTGATGTTATCGGTTCCAGCGGACGAAGTAAGTTTTAGTTTATCAATCAATGTTTTAATACCAGCGGAGTTAACGTTAATAGGATGCATGCGCTCCTAAAGCTCTTCAGGGAGAGTGGGGACGAAGTCCAAGCACTCGTTAGTAAACACTGATGAAAAGTATTCGTTAAACACAGAACTATCATGCTCGACGTTGCACATCCGACATTCCTAACTCTCCCCATCTTCCTAAACGTCCGTGTGTGTCCTAACACCAGAAACCGGAATTTTAAAGGTTAAAAACGGCACGTTGCGAATATGGAACGCGCACTTTCATGCAATGCTGACGTCAAGTGACTCAAATCGAAAAACATGCATATTTACAGTATTGTTATCTCTTCTGGTGAAGGCTAAACAACCGTTGCATCCGTTTTCGCGCACGAAACGGTGACTCCCAGAGAAAGTAAGAACGCAGTGATTGTCTTTATTTTAACAATGTAAACACACTTGCAGGCGTGCGCTGATGAAGCCTCAAAATCAAAACTCTCGTAGTGTGATTCGTGACTGCTCCGGCTACTACCCAACCTCGTTGTCACGCCACTTTCTGCAAGCAAACACTAAAATTGCCAGTAAACACACAAAAGCGACATCGATACAATTATCTTGTAGAATATCACCTTATTTAATCATAACTGTTTCAATAGGCACTACAAGTTGTATTTATTTTAAGAAGAAGAAGCAAAATTTTTTTCGTGAGAAAAAACAAAATATCAATGTTAAGTCTGCGCTCTCAAGAAAAAAGGGTGTCAAAAGGTGTATTCTTACACCCTTTGTCCCATATAATACACCCCAAAACTTTAATTCGACGTACAGCGCCCTACAGTCGAACAGACGACCCGAAATTTTACCAGGGGCTTGGTAGCCTTGTGGTACAACATCTTAAATAGCAAAAGTACGTATGAAAGACCACATAAAGAATGCACGGAGTTTTTACAGTAGGGCCAAGAAAACCCCGATTATTTTTTTAATTATCAGTAAAACGTACATTAGCTATTTTAATAAGTTGTACCACACGGCTATCAAGCCTCTCGTAAAACATGGGGCTGTCTGTTCGACTATAGGGAGCTGTACGTCGAATTGAAGTTTTGGGGTGTATTATATGGGACAAAGGGTGTAAGAATACACCTATTGACACCCTTTTTTCTTGAGAGTGTGGTAACGTTGTAATTTTGCCGAATCATTGCCACATCTTTAGAAAACTTCGACAAAAGTTGCGCCGAATTTTCGATTAAGGGGGGGGGGCGGGAAGAGGGTCGGGTTTGCCCCCCACTCAAAAACAAGTTGGTACGCCACTGGCAGAAAGCTCGCGCGCGATGAAGGCGGAGCTTCTAGTCTCATCTTAATGGGACCATGAAATTAGTTTTCGGCTGTGATACAATGGAATTTTACAAGTCGCGTATCGTTTATTTAGTGCGTTAAAATAAAACTACTGCACGAGCAAAGCCTAAAGCCTGCTTTTCGGTACGAAAATTTCGAAAATATAGCACACTATTTCGTACCTTCATTTTTTTTTCGAAATTTCTCCGCCTTTTCACTGCGATGCTTCCGCGGTGCCCAAGCCCTTCAGGCGATCCCAACTCACGGATTGGACAGAAGCACCGGGTAGCTCGGACGTCTGGGCTCGTCAACAATCAAGTCGGTCGACGAATAGGAAGTATGCACTGGCGGCCATAGTTGTGTGCGCGACTGCTGAGCGCGTGCAGGTGGCGAGCTTCCACGGTTCTTTTGCAACGTGCATTCCACACCATCAGGATTGCCGGTCTTAGCAGCCTATTAATGTGGGCTCGTTCTGAGCGTGCGCTCTAGACAGTACCCACAAATATGGCGCCCAGTGAATACTCCTTATATCTGAATTGGCGTTCGTGGCCAATGAGTGCCGTGACGGCACTTATCGTCGCTTGCGAATGACAAGTTCTATGGTGTGCTTAAAGGAGCTGTGCAACAATTTTTGTATTGTGCATAAATACCGCTTAAAACGGATCCCTAACGTTAATGACCTATGAAACACGCGTTCGTTTTTCACCCCACGCAATAGAAGTCCCAGAAAAAAAATTAAGAAAAACGAGCAGCGTTCACCCCCTCAACTCGCAGCCAGAACAAGCGGCCACGTGATCTGGAGCCGATTATATGCCGCCAGCGTTGATCATAGCCACGCGCTGGGGTTGGCAAAGCGCAGGACACGCGCTGAGTTCCAGACATTGTTATGGCTCGGCTGTTGTCGTCGTTGCAGCGATTGGACCCGGGTCACAGCCCGAATGCTTCTCGAGCTAGCAATTGTCACGAGCCCAAGTCGAGTGCCCACGCAATGCTCGGGTCCAATCTATGAACCGCATTCAAATATCGTCACTTGGGTGTACTGCGATCCCCGAGTTACGTCATCAAATTTTGCAAAGGAGAGATTGAATGAAAATGATCGCTTTTGTCCTTGGAATTACACCGCAACAAAGGAGTTTTAGGTCAATGGCGTTGCGTGCGAGTGTCCTTGAGTCCCAGGTGTGCCAGTAAGCTCGTGTAGAGAGAAAAACATTCCAATTGAATATCGTTGCACAGCTCCTTTAATTAGGAAGGACGGTGGAAGCTTGAAGTCACCGTATATCGGTGCCCAAGCACGTCACGACCGCACGTTGTTTCTCGTTTCGCTTTTGAGTTGAGGATTAAAGCTAAGGAAGAACAACTCGAGCAATCATTTCATGGTCCCTTTAAGTGTGAACGGAGTATAGCGGTCCGAACCCCATCACAAAGTTTCAAAACTAACCGTTATCAAGTTCAAAAGTTATAAATGATGTTCTGAAAATTTCCACGCGAAAATGGTGTGCGTTTTCGCCCGTTTTCGGTAACTGATGCCCATTCAGCTCCACGTATTCGAAAGCTCCGTCGGCCGCCAATTTTCCCACCGAAAACTTCAAAAAATATCGTATATAGCTTTTTGAACAAAACAACGGTTGGTTCTGAAACATTGGAACCTCGTTCGGACCACTAGCGGTACATTTGGGCGGAAAATGGGCGTTCAACGATGCCTCATTTATTTTTTCAATAATTTTTTTTTTTTTTTTTTGGGGGGGGGGGGGGGGGGGGGGAGGGGACGACAGTGTGGACGACATTCTGTATATTGTTTTTCACAACCCAAGAAACGCGGCGAAGAGTCAATCGCAAATTGAGAACAAAAGAAGCCACACCCTACTTTTCTTAAGCTGTCGGTGTCCGTAATATTGCCATCATCCGGGACCATATATCGTCCCTCCTGTGAGCCCCGAATGTCCCTATTAGCCCCGAGAGCGAACACAAGCGTCGCTGCGGTCGCCGCGCCCTCATTGGGTGAGGTGTACCGTGATGTCAGGGGGAGGACTCCGCTCCGCGATCTCGCATCGGCTCGCTTCCCAGCACCCGGTCCTGGTTTGGCGTTGTGTGCCGCAAGCTCTTCGAGGAGCTGGACTTCGTTTACCCGGTGTACAAGATGTTGAGTAGGCCGATATTGACGTGGTTCCGTACATTTTATAAGCCTGCTTGTCCCTTTTACCTTTAGAATTGGGTTACAAATCCCGAAAGCTATCGGCGGAGGCCGATGAACCTCCCCGTCCGTCCACACGACACAAGGCAATCTTGCGAGGGGTCGGTGGCGCAAGTGTTTCAGACTCTGGAATTTTGTTCCTTGCATGTTCATGATTTAGGACGATATTACATCCCGCTGTCAATGCATTTGAAGTGGCATTTATATCCTTTGGGTGGTCGGAAAATTAGCTCGCGATCCCGACTCTGCGCTGCCACTCTGCATGCGCTGGTTCGCAGATGTATTAAAGGCCCTGCGTCTAATGATCTTTGAAGTGCTCGTAGAACAGGGTTGCTTTACATAAATGTAGCTTCTTCGTGAATTAATTATACGGTTTATACACGTATGCAAGCATATTTTTTAGAAAATGCACAATTACTGGAAATTCGTTTGTATGGTATACAAAAACGGCCGAATTGCCCCCAGTTGCCTGTATGATATGTATTCAACTGCCCAAAATATGCACAGCAATAGTGCCGTAATTTGAATGTTTATACTTTTTCCTGACATTCTTTATTCCAGCCTTGGGTATTCGGAAAATACACCGTTTAGTCTGAATTGTCATTTCCGATTAAAAAAGACACTGCTGCAGGTCTCCAAAAGCTTCCTCAACCTTCAAACTCCCTACAGCTGGACTCTCTGACAACAGAGGAAAGCAGGAGTAAAAGCAAGCATTCAAACGTCTGTCCAGTGGTAGATGCAGCACTAGTAGCAGAAAATGTGGAACCTGTGAAGGGCGACAGTCTGCGTGAAAAAGCCTTCTGATATTTCAGCTTCAGGGCAATTCGATTTAAGTAAAATCTCAATTTTAGGGTTTAAGGAACTAATAACGAGCTAGACACCTTCGCTTACGTTTGTTATAAATTACTTGATGGTTGATATAAACAAGTCCGCAGATACCACACGTGTAGACCATTGAAATACTATCGGAATCCAACAAAGGTCAAATGCGAGCAATGTATATAATAAATGTTCCATGTTTCTTTTTTATTTTGCCCCTGCACTTGGGCTGTCTCAATTGTGATTCTCTCCCCATGGCCCAGACTGTATTTAGCATGTTGATCGAGCAGCATGCAGCTTTTCTGCTTCGGCGTTCTTGTTTAAAAACAAAGATACAAAAAAAATAGTAAACATAACCTGCCAATTCATCCAGGCCATCAGCAGCATTTATTGTGCGAGATGTAAATCTATAGTGATGTTCCTGCAATTGTGGCCATATTTCTTTATTTCCATATACCAGCTGTGATTCATGCGTTACAT
The DNA here is from genome assembly GCF_016920785.2 of Ixodes scapularis. Lineage (NCBI taxonomy): Eukaryota > Metazoa > Arthropoda > Arachnida > Ixodida > Ixodidae > Ixodes > Ixodes scapularis. Next base: position 12,777 of record NW_024610368.1, on the reverse strand, counting down.
GCCCTGTCAGCCATGCTTAAAATGTTGGTTGAAGTTTCGCCTGTAGCTACAGGCCATACATCAATAAAGCCCCATAAAAGAAATTGCACTACCTACGAAAAACACGCCAAAAAAATTAAATAGAAACGAGCGCGCCGACAGCTAGCGTCGTCCCAGCCTCCACAGGGCGAGCGGGGCGAGTCGGGGGAAAGTTCTCTCCTCGCCGTGACGTCACCCCGGTTCACCGTAAGAGGGCGCCACGCGGACTTCTCGATTTCATATTTAAATATTCTAAGCTTAAATGGTAAAACAAAATGGCTAGGTGGCATAAGCTACCGCCCGATCCAAAGGGCTCAGCCACATTCATCCATCCATCCAGGGGCTAATAGTGTCTCCAGTCTCCAGAGACTTAGGCCATGGCTACACACACCCTTTCAGCACCCTTACTGCGAGTAATGTGTACACCGTTTTTAACCACGAAATATAGGGTGTCGTTGCGTGGAACACACCTTATCCTTGAAAGGCGTAAAAAGAGCGTAAAAGAGTACGCTATACTTCGTTTCACCGGAAGTCCAGACGCAGCCGACCCTACCAGCTGATGGGTCCAATCAGACAGCGATCATGGTGTTCCCCATGTTTCTGCAGGTGTTCTATCATCGTTGAACCAATCATAAACAAAAAAAGACCCACTGACTCGCGCTTTTTAAGCTTCTGGATTGATTTCTTTGGCTCGTAGCGTTGGCTGCATTTAGGCTGCAAAGAAGTATACGGTGAAATGAAACGAACACCCTTCGCTTTTGAAGGGTGTTACTGATTTCGTCTTCAGACAGATTTAGCGGAGGTTTTTCTCGCGACTATGTCGGATAATTATTACCTGCATACAGTGTTATTATTCTTGTTTTTTTACTTAAATATACTTTTTTATATATGAAAATGCTTACGGTGAAATATTGACGAGAGCAAAGCGATATTCCCTTGGAAATTGCGGAGACTGGTGTCTACGAATGAGATTCTTTGTATTGCCGAGTGTACAAAGCGGTGTAGCAGTGAACGTGATTGCCCTCTCGTGCGTCATACATTGCGTCTGTATTTGCTGCTTTTGTGCGCATGAGAACCGCATATGGTGCTTTTAGCTTCGAAACTTGCTGCTCGTACACAGATATCCACTTCGTTTCAGCTGAAGCCCAGACGCAGCTGCCGCTATAGCGAGGTAATTGGATCAATTAGTCAGCTTCAAAAGCGCCAGTCACTATAGGACTTCTCTGTTCATGACTGATTTTGCGATAACAGGACACGTACAGAAACACGACGAAGAACATAAGGCTGCGTTCTATGAATTCATCTCACCAACTCGTGCCGTCGGCTGCGTCTGGCCTTGGAGTGAAACGAAGAATATCGCCGGCATCCTAATCTATTCGCAACTTGCACGACCTATAGGGTGCGTACTTGTGCCTATCAAAATGGCTGGGCTTGCGACGCGTGAATAATTCCAGTTTTGCTGTATAGGAGCTGTATTAGAGCCTTAGTTTATTTTTTCACGCCAGCGAGGTGGTGGCAAGCATTTTTATTGTGAAGCCGATCACCCAGGAGCTAGGCAGCGCGATTCTCACACCGCGGTACCACCATCGCTGAAAGTTGCGAATAGGGCAGGGGTGACCAAACCGCGGTTCGCGAGCCACATGCGGCTCTTCGCAGGTTCGAATGAGGCTCGGGGCTCTCCGTTAAGCTTGCCCACCTCCCCCTTTTATTTCCCGCTAGATGAGTAAGAAAGGTATTTGCCGGGTCATAGTTTGGGGCCAAAAATAAAAGTATTTGCTTAGATTGTCCACACCCGATGTATGGTCTGCACGACGTGGTGCGCGCCTGGTGAGTATTGTGGACACGATAATCTTCTCTTGCGGCACACCTTGACAAGTGCCTGTTTTTTTAGCTCATAAGGAAGCTCAGATTAAACATAAATCATTATTAACATCCTCTTCTATTCGGGAAATCCGTCACGTCTCGTCATAATGAACGTTCATGAAAAAACAAAATACTCGTATAGTTCTCACGATTAGGTAGTCCGCACAGCCTAAAATTTCAACTTTTAAACATGAATAGCGCGCGGACAATAGCCCGGAAAATACGGTATGGTAAAAACAAAAATAGCTCGCATTTTGGCAGCCTCGTGACACCACGCACGCATCGAACGGACCGGATAAATGGCATTAGAATCAGTCATATAATGAGCAACAACTTTAAGAAATTAAATCACCGTGGCCACCAACTGAAATTAATGATGAAATTATGAAATAAAGGCCCACGCCCCGCCCCCCTCTTTTTTTCTTTTTTTTTTTTTTGCTGTTTGGTTGGAATGGTTTTTCTTTAAAAGATATTTGCATAGGTATGTCTGGCCGCCCCTGTTATAGGGGTGGGCAAACAGACCAGCATCGTAAAGCCGCATTCAAACCGTTAATATTTAAAAAAAAGAAGAAGAAAAAAACAGACTGCAAGCAACGTCTGGGGCGTGTTTCTTTATGCCGGTTCTGTCACACTGGTCGTACAATAACTGTCTACAGGCATATTAGAAGCGCGCATATTTATAAATAAAACGTGCTTCGAACCGCACATAATTCTATCATCATATATGATATTGGGTAGGAATGCTTCTCGCTTTACACGAGCTTACTGCCACGACCCAAGTACACTCAGTAGAGACGCCACTCACCACGTAGCTTTGTCGCCGCGCAATTTTACAAATGAAGGTGAACTTTTTTTTTTTTTTCTACAGTTTCTTTTTTGTAACATTTGATGACAAAGCTGTGGGGATCGAACTGTTTGTGTTGTAAACAACTTCGCGATCTCCAAGATTTTGCGATCTCGCGGTAACAACATTTAGTACAGTGGACAGGAACGCCGCGGGAGCATTCGATTTGGACTCGCGATAATCGATGCCTCGACGTGCATTCGGGTAGAAACTCGTGACAGTCGCTGCGGTGACGGGAACGGCTGTCACAATGTCTGGAACTCAGTGCCTGCCCTGTGCTTTGCCAATGTGTATGACAGGTATCGGGTTCGCTTGATTTACCTACACCTCCTGCACCGGAGTAGAAAAAGTGTAGGGCGATGCACTCCCGGTCATATCTCCACGGAAGTACGCTGCCCCACTCTTTTCTGCATCGGTGCGGAGGTGCAGGTAAATCGAGTGAAAGTTGTGCTGGAGTATAATCGGCACCAGATCACGTGGCCGCTTCTTCTGGCTGCGACTTGAGCGTGTGAACGCTGCTGGTATTTCTCAAATTTTTCCCGCAACTGCCGTTGCGAGTAGAAAAAAAAAATCGAACTCGTGTTTCATAGGTTAGGAATGACAAGGAATAATTCTAACCGGCATTCACTGAAAGTAGAAAAAAATTTTATCGCTACTTTCAAGCTATACTTCGTTTCAGCTTCCGTCCGAGCGTGGCCGGTGTTATGAGCCGAAGGCCCAATCAAACAGCGAAAGAGGCACAACGTCATGGCGTGCTCTTGCAGTTGATAGGACCAGCCGGTATTCACCGTCTCTCTGTGCGTGCTCCTCCGCCGGCTAGTCCTATCAAACGCAGAGAGCATGCCATGACGTCGCGCTTTTTGGGCTGCTTGATTGGCCGTTCGGCTCATAACATCGGCCGCGCTCGGACCGAAGCTGAAACAAAGTATAGTTGTTGCTATGACACCCTTTCCCCTCCGATAAGCTGATTTACACATTTAACGGTGTAACGTTTTCTAGCGTGCAATGCGCCGAGGCAGGCAAACCGTGACCGAGCGCAAGGCCGTCAGGGCCGCGAGCGCACCCAAACCCTAGCCGCCACTCCCCGCTCCCATCCTTTCCCCTCTGGTCCGGTGGAATACGTGAGCAGTGTGACGCAAGCTTTCCCCTTTGCGGAGGTCGCCGCTTCACTTCCAAACGATATCCGCGAACGAGCGAAATCAGGAAGCGGTACTAGACCCAATCTGCCCGCTTTGCGATAGCCGACGACAGCGCAAGCCTGTCTTTGCACCCGGCGACTGCTGCGTCCGCTCGTCGCCGGGCGTTGGCGCTGTAACTATTCCAGGCTTAGGAGGGACCGCAGCATCTCGCTCAATCCGCCGATGGACCACGGCCCGAAGCTACGGACTGCCAGGTCCAATCGCGAGCCAGTTAGAGATCACGTGGTACAACCGTGTGTGTATCAGATAGCCGCGCGGCGTGGTTTCTGGATGACTCGTGACTGTTCCTGGTGGCCTGTGCAGCTTCGGCTGTGGTCCGTTGTGGAGCGAGACGATTGTGAAGCATCGGTGCAAAAGATAGCCGCCCTCTCTGATAGGCCGAGAGCTCGAGATGAACGGCGAGCAGGGCTCATGCACTCTGCTATCAATGCTCAATTTTCGCTCCCATATCAAGTAAACCTTGGCCTTGCGAACACAGTTTTTCCTTTAGATTCTGTTTTCTTTTTTCGTGCACTTGTTTTTTGTGTACTATTACTTTTCTTTTATCAATCCCGCGCGGAAAGAAATAAAGATCTATGTCCGAATGTTTTCGCTATTACTTTGAGGGGGCGGCTCTTACTGATATACCCCGTGGTAAGACCGAGCGCAGTGAAGGGTTTATGTTCGCTTGTCTCCTATACTTCGTTTCAGCTTCGGTCCGAGCGCGGCCAATGTTATGAACCGAAGGGCCATTCAAACAGCGAAAAAAACGCTGCGTCATGGCGTGCTCTCTGTGCCTGATAGGACTAGCCGGCGGCTAGGAGCACGCACAGAGACACGGCGAATATCAGCTGGTAGTATCAACTGCAGAGAGCACGCTATGACGTTGTGCCTGTTTTGCTGTTTGATTGGCCCTTCGGCTCACAACATCGGTCGCGCTCGGACCGAAGCTGAAACGAAGTATAGAACACTGTAAAAGCTGAGTTTCGCGAAAGATACTCCTGGGTAAAATTCCCTTTTTTTCAGCTTACTTTTTTTTTTTTTTTTTTGATAACCCTATATGATTTCGAGCCGAAGAGGCCGCGTGGTCCTCAGTGGTGCCATTTCGTCATGCACCGTTCTATGAACTGTACTACCCCGTGCCTGGTGAAGATGGCAGCGCACGCGGCGGTCATGCGGTGGGATGGGGTCGTAACCCCACTCAGCCCGGCTCTCTGTGTGGGTGTGTTTTTTGCATTTTTTTTTTAAATTATTTTTGTTATATCTCGCCTTATTATCGTGTCAGCTTGTTCAAAAGCAGACTTGCACATAACGCGTTACGTTATAAGAAAAGCGTTACTTCTATTGGTTACTTTTTCCGGTAACGAACTCCGTTTCACCATAAGTCCTGGCGCAGCGGATGCTACGAGGGGGCGGAGCCAACCCAAGGCCGTCCACAAAGCGGGACTGGCCAGGATAGCTTATTTTTATTTTATTTATTTAGAAAATACTGCAGATGGTTTTTCACCATCCAAGCAGGAAAGGGTTACATACGGTTTCAAACAGAGCAGTCAGAACAGTCAACATTTGGGTCATGCACACAATCGGTTACATAAGGTTTCGAACACAACAGTCAAAACAGTCAATATTTGGGGCATGCACACAATCGGAGGGCAGTGAATTCCAGTCGTTAATCGTACGTACAAAAAAGGAGTATTTAAACGTGTTATTTTTAGGAGCATATGGTCTCACATTTTTTGCGTGATTCAATCTTGCAGAGCGCTGGGGAGGTGGCAAAAGGTATAAGGTTTTGTCCAGGCCGGACTCATTATTGTAGACTTTATAAAAAAAAAAACAGCCTAGCAATCTTCCGCCTAGACTCGAGCGATTCGAGTCCGCAATTACGTATCATGTCCGACACTGATGATAGGCGCCTAAAATCGGAAGAAATAAATCGTGCACTGAGGCGCTGGATTCTCTCGACTTTTCCAATATCTTTTATTAAGTACGGGTCCCACACAATGGACGCGTATTCTAGCACTGGCCGAATCAGACTTTTATATGCCGAAAGTTATAGCGTCCGCTTCGTCCGGACGTCAGGTGAAATGGAGTATAGTTACTTTTCGAGAGAAGGAGTTACGTATTTCTGTTACTTTTCGATGGAGTAACGAGCAACGGTATGCAGTTACTTCAAGAGAGGATTCTGTTCAGCGCAAGTTACCCTATACTTGGTTTTCATCTCAGCTCGCACCTGTGACTTTCACTGAAAAAAAAAAAAAAAAAAGTTTTAACGAGAAAACGAAAAAAAAAAACACAAAAAGATGCCCATGAGTGCGTTACTAAACTAGGCATTATTAAAGGCACAAAATATTGAAAGGCGGCTACTGCGGCAGAAAAATGGCACACTCAAAGGAGCTCGCTACTTTTGAGCACTATGCAACGCGGTCCATTGTGGATCTCGGTAACGAGTACTAAGTTACTTTTTGAGCGAGTAACGAATAATGCTATTTGGTTACTTGTTTCTTTTTTTCTTTTTTTAATAACGCGTACGTGTTTGTTTATAATTATATGACTCCGTCCCACGTGAATAAAAGCAGCGAGGGCGCGCTGCTTCGGATCAGGCGCCTTTCCGCCCCCGACGCAGGATGCGCGCTACCATCTTCGTTTTATTTTCCGGCACGAGTTCACCGATTGAGCTTTTACTTTTTTATTCATTTGCTATTTTTTGTGACAATGGTTTTGTGTAGCGTGTCCCCTTGTTGCGTTACTGCATACAAACATAGCACTGAAAGTTTCGTGTGTTTCTGAAATGTGTAAATTTCTTTTTTTTTTTTTTTAGCCAGACTAGACACAAAAAAAAAAAAAAACGGGACAAGAAGATGACTGACACAGAGGACAGGGACGCCCTGTGCTGTGTGCCACTTATCTTCTTGTCCTCAGTTTTCTTTCTTTCTTTCTTTCCTTCTTTTTTTTTTTTTTTTTTTTTTTGAAGAAGAAGAAGAAAATAGGGTTTGCATTTTTTTATATAAATAACAACCAACGAGCCCAACTCGCTGTATTAAAGGAACCATGAAATGAATTTTCATGCTGGGATAATTTGGGATCTTATTAATCGCATATTGTTTAGTGCGCCAAAATAAAACTAGTGCAGGAGCGTAGAAAGCCCAAAGCCTGCTTTTCGGTACGATAATTTGAAAATATAGTCAACTATTTCTTACCTCCTTTTTTTCTAACGTTCTCTGTCGTTTCACTGTGATGCATCCGCTGTGCCCGAGCACGACACGCAGGTCACGCATTGGGCAGGAGCACTGCGCCACTCGGTACTATGCGCTCGTCAACGATCACTCCGTCGACGAATATTTGAGTTCGCGTTCGTGGCCAAAAGGTGCCGTAACAGCACTGAGAATGACAAGTTATATGGTGTGCTTAAAAAGTACGGTCTAAAACAATCTAAAGTTGTTAAATAAGCTACGCTCCAGAGTAACGACACTTATCTTGTGGCTTAAAATCATGGTGGCCAGTTATCTGAAACCTTATCTGAGATTGCATACAACGCTTTTCCGTCCTCCAGACATTTCAAAACGGTTCGCGACAGAGCAAAACGATATCACGTAAGCTTGCTAACACCGCATCTAAAGCTGAGGGAAGTCTAATTTTTGAATTATGGCGATCGACAGTTGTGTCTGCTACGCACTAAGCACCAAGATGGCGGCGACCACAACAATACCGGGGAACAGAGGGCCGATACTCTAAGCGTAGCTCATTCAGCACGGGCTTGCAGCTCATTGGCGTCGTTTGCCAACAGTAGAACAAAATTCTCTAAGGAACCGAAACTTGCCAAACGCCGCTTACCTATACCTAAATATGAGAAAGAGAAAGCGAAAGAGGAAGAAGGACGGACTATATGCTCCATGTGACAAATGTCTGCGGTAAGAGAAAGGCACAGGCGTGTGAGCATATCACAGCAGAATGCTACTGGTTGTACGAGAACTCGAGCATAGAAGATACTTTCAAAAGCCACGCGCTCGTGCCCACGCCTTTGTCAGCACTGCAGACGTTTGTGAGATCCGGTATAGCTATGAATTTTCATTGAAATAGAAGAGCACGAAGGTAAGAGCCGGAGCAGAAAACAGAGGTTGTTAATCGAGACGGCCTGCCTCGCGGTTGGTTACTCTGAGTTGAGGAAAAGGATGCGGAGATGAAAGATGGAGGAAAGAAAAAGCAGAGGAGACGTGATTAACTAGCGAACACCCGCGTTAACACTGCGAGCGCAGAATCCTCTACCTACATAATCACGAGAATGTAGAAATATCGAAGATAACACAAAAACTAAAAACACTAAAACGACGTCGTTTTGCGTGACACCAATGTTCACCCACATAACGCGAGTTGGGCGAACCAGCACGAAGTTTATTCAAACGCATGAACGCTCAGCGCAATTACAAAACGAACCTCGTATATCATCAAAAATAAGTTTCGAAATTTCCAAAACCCCCGTTAAATAGAAATAATGAAGAAAAAAAATTCGGAAAACAGAAGTGGCAGTCCAACAAAAATTGTACTCTAACACAATGATACGACGGCTTATTACAACAAAAACATTATCGGCGGGGGAATCGAAGAAAGCTCGCGAGTCGTGTCGAACGGGCTTCCGATATACAAGGAAGCCCTCGGAGGACCTTTTGATAAGCGACGTCGTTCGTGCATGACGCCTCTATTGTTGGCCGCCACAGGATGCCGCAAGGCAGGCATGTTCTCACGTGTATTTATAGCTGAAACATCTTCACTGCGCGGCACTGTTAGCACAAACAAGCTATCATCGTTTCTTTTTCTCTTTTTTTAATGGAAATGTAATTATTAAAACTATACTCTGTTTCACAGCAAGTCCGAGCGAAGCCGACGAACACTATCCTCGGCAGCCAATCAAGCAGCACCAACAGTGCACCGTTTTGACGCTCTGTTGTTTTGTCGCGTGCTATTTTGACGTGTGCTGTTTTGTTACCTTGCTGTTCTGTTGCGCGCTGTTTTGTCGCGTGCTATTTTGTCATGTGCTGTTCTGTCGCGTTCCCATATTACGTGCACGTTCGACGGCTAGATGGCCGTGTGTGTGTGTGTGTTTTTTTTTTTTTTTTATAATATCGCAAGTTCTGTAATATGTTTACATCGAGCGCCGCTTCCTGAAAAGCAATCGCCAAGCCTATATGGAATTATACGCTTAGCTTAATGCAACGTTACTAGAACCACTCAGTAGGGAAACTGCCATAGAGGCTGCTCTGAATAAGTGGCACCGATCCGTACTCTAGAACCGAGCTAATGGCGATCACAACGCCGCCGATTCTCCCACAGCGGCCGTTCGAGGAACTGCACGGCCATTTTTGATGCCGATACGGTGGAAGGAGTTTCAGGGGGTGACACCCCGTCTCCCAAGCGGACACGCCGCCACTTAATACCTGAAGTTAAGATGCGCCTAGGTCGGGACGTGCTACCTGAAATGACCGCTGAGGCATGGTTGTATAAAACGTATTTAGCTCAGTCTCGGTGGACGCCAGCGGCCGAGGTTTCAGCGGTGAGCTTCCCAACTGAGGGTTAGTAACGTTGGCTTGATGGCTTGGAAGGGGCAGAAGATGGCGCTGGATTTTCAATGGCGACGGCGATGAAATGTACAATTTCTGGGAGCCTCCATTTTATTGCGCGTGTGTCTATACATGCCCGATAAATTGCTGAAACATTCCAGAGGTGTACAGATTAATGTATACGCAGAGACTTTTCTCGCCCACGGTTGACAGACTGGGTTTTGAAAGGTGGAGAGGTAGAATAGGGAGCATTCACTGGCGGCCATATCCGTGTGCGCTGCTGCTGAGCGCGTGCTGACGGCGAGCTTCCGCAGTCCTTTTGGAGCATGCATTTAGCACCATCAAGGTTGCCGGTCTTAGCAGGCTATTAATGTGACCTCGTTCTGAGCATGCGCTCGAAACATCGCCCTCAAATATGACGTCCAGTGAATACCTCCTATATGCTCTATACTTCATTTTACAATCCGACCGCAGCCAAAGTCACGATCTATAATGGAAGCACCAAAAGTCATGGCGCTCGTCGTCCATCTGTGTTTGCTGTCACCAGCCGAACCAATCACGCACAATAAATGCGCCGTGATCCTGGGCTGTTTTTCTCTGCGTGATTGGTTTTGCAGGTACGGAGAGGAAGTCGTCTGCTTCGTTTGACGTCAGAAAGATGCCGAGCTCTGATTGGCTCTGATTGAAGGATAGTGGGTAGACCTGAAGTCAGCTTGCTTCGAGGTCTACCCACTTTCCTTCAATCAGAGCCAATCAGAGCTCGGCATCTTTCTGACTTCACCGCAACTCTTGCAAAAGAAGCAGACGAACTTGCGCTCCGCATAGCAAACGCTCCAAAAGACGACGAGCGCTGTGACGATGCCTTTTTTGGTGCCGCTTGATTAGATCCGTCGGTTCGTAGCGTCGGCCGCGGTCGGACCTAATATGAAACCAGGTAGCTCTCCCTCAAAAAAACGTGCAGCTTCTGCCGACGTATAGGCGGAAGAGAGTGCGCGCTTCCACGGTACTCCACTTGGGAAAACGTGATTTACGAGAATCTTGACCGTATAGAGGGCAGTAAAGCTCCCGCTTCTGTTATATATGCCCTGAATGACAACAAGACCCACCGGATAAACAGAAAGGAGCTACCTTTATCGATGTTTTGACGTAGAACTACGCCTTTCTGCGTGTTTGGAAGGGGTGCAAAGTTGGGAGATCGATGTCACGAAAACCTTGGTCACCCAGGTGACACGACGCAGATAACACCGGAGCGCCGACCGATTTGCATCAGCGCTCTCGATCGGTACGCCGTGCCTGCTGCCGAGAACCGCAGGGTGCGCACACTGCGTCCTTTTAACTTGCGATAGCATTCTTTAGCTCCCCCCCCCCCCCCCCGGATTTCTTGGACTTTCTGGCCTCCTAATGCGCAGCACGTATGCGCACTAGACCATTTCAGTTCACATTCTCACACTCCTTCACAATCGCAACGTCTTCGACCGTCGGTTCGTAGCGTTGGCCGCGCTCGGACCTACTGTGAAACCAAGTACCTCGACGTCGTCCTCGACGCCGTCCTTGAGGTCGTCCTAGACGTCGTCTTTGTCATCGTCTTTGACGTCCTCCAAGACGTCGTCCTAGACGTCCTTAAGGCAGTCCTAGAGTTCGTCCTAGACATCGTCCTCTAGGACGTCGTCCTAGAGGTCGCCCTTGAGATAGCCCTAGAGGTCCTCCTTGAGATCGTCCTAGAGGTCGTCTTAGACGTCGTCTTTGTCATCGTCTTTGACGTCCTCTAAGACGTCGTCCTAGACGTCCTTAAGGCAGTCCTAGAGTTTGTCCTAGACATCGTCCTCTAGGACGTCGTCCTAGAGGTCGCCCTTGAGATAGCCCTAGAGGTCCTCCTTGAGATCGTCCTAGAGGTCGTCCTAGACGTCGTCTTTGTCATCGTCTTTGACGTCCTCTAAGACGTCGTCCTAGACGTCCTTAAGGCAGTCCTAGAGTTTGTCCTAGACATCGTCCTCTAGGACGTCGTCCTAGAGGTCGCCCTTGAGATAGCCCTAGAGGTCCTCCTTGAGATCGTCCTAGAGGTCGTCCTAGACGTCGTCTTTGTCATCGTCTTTGACGTCCTCTAAGACGTCGTCCTAGACGTCCTTAAGACAGTCCTAGAGTTTGCCCTAGACATCGTCGTCTAGGACGTCGTCCTAGAGGTCGCCCTTGAGATAGCCCTAGAGGTCCTCCTTGAGATCGTCCTAGAGGTCGTCCTAGACGTCGTCTTTGATGTCGCCCTTTAGGACGTCGTCCTCGGCGTCGTCTTAAACGTCGTCCTTGAGGTTGTCAAGACGGATGCTATCACAATTCATAGACAACCAACAATAGTGGTTTCTGCAGCGAGTTCTTATGTGTTTGCTTGCTCGTTTGCTCGCTTCAACGCGACGCGCTCCTGTCTGATTAAAACGGTACGCCGCCCCGCCACCCGTGATTTCGCAATCTTCGCTCATCGCTCTGGACAGCGACCGAGCTCGCGTGCTCTGCGGCGCGGGCAGTTCGCGCGACACTTCAGCGCAACTCGGCGAAGGGTTACATTTCCTTAGAGCGAGACGCCAAAAACCACGAGGACACAAGAAGAGATGCAGACAGGACGAGGTGGCATCTTTTTTTGTGTCCTTGTTGTTTTTGGCATCTAACTTTAAAAATGAACAACCAACTGGCCCAACTCGTCGTTTTAATTCAGGTTGCACACCCCCCTCCCCCACTTCTCACTTCTTGTGCCACCTACACGTAGTTCTACGGAAATTTATGCAGCATAGCACACCTATGCACCGGCCAATTCTTTCGATAATAAAGGTTTCTTTCGTGTTAAAGTAAGTTTGGTTCAATATGTTACTAGGCACGAAAGCTGCTAGCTTGCATAGTTCTCCTCGTAATATTTTGACGACGAGAGGGAACTAGAAAAATTGTGTGTGTTCAGTGTATAAATGATTCATCGATTGTCTAGTGGGGTCGATGAAATGACGTACTATTTTTGTCCTTTGTGGCGTGAAACCTGCAACCCGAACACGTGCCTTGGAAATACCCGCGCTCCGAGCAAAAAGGAGCAAAAAGAATGCACTTCCGCGCCCCACCGTCCGGATGCTGCAGCCGTGCGGGCAATTTTATTGCTTCGTGCGTTCGACCGTTCGCGAACTGTAGACGAAGACCAATGAGCGTTTTATTCCGACTCGAGCCAAAAACCAGTCTGCGCTTCAAAGTAACGACACTTAAACCATCTTGTATTTAAAGAAGAAATGAATAAAAATTGTGGTTGCTGCAGTTCGCCGAAGCTCTGTTTGAAATCGCAGGTGACGTAATT
>NW_024610367.1:0-57048 GCF_016920785.2 Ixodes scapularis | reverse complement strand
TTAAGAAAAGAAAACTTCCCAGCCGAAATGTGAGGAGCACCACAAAATGTTGAATCCTTAACTTCAACTTCCTTAACAGTTAAGCCAACTTCCTGTGCATCATTAAGCGTGCAACAAAAGATTGAACGAATAATACCAAACTTTTCACCTTAGAGGGCTATGACGGTGTCGTTGCGTTTTTGAGCACGTGTGTTGTGAGACAAGTGGTACACAGCACCTCGAGCAATGAATTTTGAAAAGACAGAAAGACAAGGAGGAATTGCACCAAGAGCAGAGATAATGCACCCTTTCTTGACACTGCTGAACTTTGATTGCCCAAAACAGTTATGCCAGTGATTGTGTCCCCAAAGCGGCACCTTTCCTCATTTTTAAAAAATGTGTCTTTTTCATTACATCGGTTCCTTTGGTCAAAACATAGAAATGTATAGACTGTTTAAGTATGGCCTTGTGTAGAACCTGCTTGGCTATTCCACGGTTTCCCCTGATGAATTTAACTAACACATTATTGTAAGACTTAAAGCAAAAGGCAGAATGAGTTCACAAAGGCTCCCAGTGCAAGACATCCTTTGCCAGGTGCTGGAGCAGATGAACATTGAAGACCATGTTAATATCTCCATAGAGCATGTTGTATTTTATCACAAACTCAGTTCACAAAATCTAAGCTGTGTTAATGTCATCTCTTGTGAGTGTGTCGTGAACGAGGTAATAAACAGAGTGCACAAGAAGGAGCCAGGTGGCCAAGAAAAGGCTCGGGCGAAATTCCGCAGAGCACCGGTAGCGAATATTACAAAGGCCACGAACAATACTCTCGCGCCTTCCAGAGTTTTCGTTTGCTCACTCCCCGGGGAAGCCTGCCCAGCTTGGATGGTGGCTTGATGGCTTTCATCCTACGGTCTACCAACCTCACAGTTGCCGGGTCTCCTAGATAGGATGCCTCCGCATGTTGCTGTCAAACCACAAGTTCAAAAGTGACCGAGAAACACCGAGGAGGACAGCATGCATATAGTCAGGGACGAAAGACTCAATAACGCTAAAAGACGGCAAGTTGAGTGATGGAAAGGGGCCTTAAAACCTCTACAGATAACTCCTCCTGGCGCAGCTTTGTACATGTCACGGATTGCCCTTTTTGATTTTCGGTCTTGAGCCACCTCTGCACTGACTGCATAGTGAATTGCCCTACCAGTGAACAGTCCGGGATGAAGGCACCAGCTGCAGCCGCAATAGGAGTAAACTGCATCACGTTTTGCAGTAAGGGTCCACACTGCAGCAGACTGCAAAGGCCTTACAACTTCTAAGTCATTGCGCTTCCACACAAAGCCCTTGTCACAAAGAACATTGCACTGCTGCACAAAACTTTTCAGGTATAACTCCATGGTAGGGTGGTTCTTTCCAAACCAGACGCTTGAAAGAATGACATTTCTAAATCTGTGGAAGACAGGAAGTTTGTTTATAATAAGCTGAAGAGGCCAGATGGAGCAATTTTTACTTTTGAGAACTGGACATTCATCTGTATTAAATGTAAAAGAAATGTTGGGATGCCCAGAACTGAGAACTTTTTGCATAGATTCTTGTACACCTCTCCATCACATATGTCGAAAACATATTACTTTGTCTATCAAACCGTGTAGTCAAGAAACTATGATCTGTTAACTCTCCAGAATACTCCTAAATTGTAAGGCTAATGAAAGCGTATTAAAAAAAACAACAACATTCTTGTCACATTTTTTTACATCAAACAACTTCTTATAGATCTTGCATTTCTGCTTGTTGCTATTGGACTTTTACGTCAATTCAACAGAACAAGTTAAACAATAATAAACCAGATCATAGTTCTTGCAGAAGTTTAGTGACTTTTCAGACATGTAAAGGGAGGTGGGGACTACCTGTCTTCCAAAGTATTTACTAAGAACAAGACATCCTTAATCTTAGTCATTGAGAGCCCAAGGCGGAAGCAAGGTTCGACAATGCCATTTCTCATCAGAATATCATGACTGCTGGTATTTGCTTAATGCACAAATGCAATTTATTGTCTCTTTTGTGAAACTTGATAGAGGCGGCGGAAAGGGACCCGAGGCCCATAAAACATTTCAGTAGAAAGAGAGAAAAGAAAAACAAAAAAGATTAATTTATCATGTAGGCAAAACAGTCACTATCAACCATTTCACTCTCTCGAAAAAGTTCTCCCTCTCCGGTAGACCTATTGCAGTGATGTGATTGCTTCGCCAAACTGCGCCAAGGAGCTGACCCTGCTACATCTTTCTACATTTTGCCAAAATATGGGTAATATGCGCCAATCCTGTGCCAAAGGACCAATTTCGGTCGCCTTTTTAAACCAAAACTAAACTGAGTACCGTAATTCAGCACGCGCGAGCTAGGTGGCGCAAGCGGCCGCCCGACACCAGAGCCGTATTACAGTGGCTTAAAGGGGGTAATGTAACGAACGAAACCGGAGAAGCGGCACCGCGTTGGAAGACGGCCGCGGGTGGCGCTGGCGCTTGCAGCACCGTCGTTCCGGCTATGGCTCCGGCTTGGCTGCTTGTTCAGCTTGGCTCCGGCCACCTCCGGCCGATTTGCGGCTGTCGACTACACTGTCATCTGCTAGTTTCACATTTTTATTCACCTTCAAACACAAACCATGTCGTTGGAAGTTCACTGGAAACAAATAATTGTTTTTGAGATATTTATATTAGTTATGAAGCGTGTTAGGGTGCCTCTATCTGCCGGCTGATTGAGGCACCCAATGGAGCTGCGGATCGAAGCGCCGCCTACACCGTCTTCCAAGGAGCGGCCTTTCCCGATGCATGGTGGAGGCTACGCGATAACTACACTACCCCTTTAAGCCACTGTAGCCGTATATTGGGAGAGTTTGGCCAATGGAGGAGGCCGCCGCCAGCGCCGAATACTGCCCCTGTGGTTAGAGCGTAAACTAAAAGGGTGACACAGCGTCGACCAATCAGCAGACCGCGACGGGACGATATTGAAAACAACATTTAAAGCGTGAAATAGAAGCGTTCTATCTCAGCGTCTCGGTGACAGTTTGCTCTGGGCCGGCTTGGTGGAACAACTGCAATAATGCTTAAAAAACAAGCGAGCTGGTGATGTATAATGGTAATAAAACCCGAGACTCAGGAACACAGAAGGGGACGGCGTCTTAGTTGGGACTGGCTGAAAGAAAACAGTGTAAAGGCTGGAGCGCAGTGGTCTAACTTGACTATAATTTGTTTATTGTGTCAAGCAAAGTGTCCTTCGTTTGTCCAGCACTTGAAACAAATATTTTTATTGATCTAAGAATATCTGCTCCAAAAGCCACTTTTGCTGCTCCGAAACACAGTTTTAGCTGCTCCAAAAGTCAGTTTTGCTGCTCCAAAACACTGTTTTGGCTGCTCCAAAAGGTGCTCCAAAACGGCTTAGGCCAATCACATCACTGCTATTGCTGTTTTACCCAAGTGCCCCGGCCCGCGCTCCTGGAATTCTGGAAACAGTTCCGCCGTTCCCTGTCTGCTCCCCCTTCTTAATCTTCTTTATTTAGTTTCAATTACCACTTCTTTTCTAATGCGGCTTATTTTATTGTTTTTAGGTGCGTTCATTTCATCCTGCATAGTGTATGCCTTGTGTATACAGTGTAATCCACTTATAACGATACCAGATATAACGATATATCGCTTATAGCGATCAAATTTTTTAGATTTGATCGCTATTTTTTTAGATTTGATTTGATCCAGATATAACGATAATCGGCTATAACGATTGGATTTTGCGGTTTTCTCAATATCGTTATAAGTGGACTGCACTGTATATAGTGTTTCTTTTCTTTATTGCGTCACCTTCGACGTGGGTGTCGACAGTCATCATGCCGCCGCGTACGCCACTCCCAAGGAGAGTACTATTCCTGTTGCCGCCACATTCTATTGCGCTGTAAGCTCAATTATTTGACATGAATTCAAGTGTGAGAGAGGGCAGTTTCTAACGTCAGTGCAAATGCTGTCAGTGTAGGCAGTGAAACGATATAAAGATCACGACGCCAAATCCGATTCCGCGTGCGGTTGAAATTTGGGGCACCTAGTACCGTCTCCTTGCTCGGAACGCAGGAGCGCTGCTCTGATTTCGCGATTCGAATGCGTGAGGAGCCGTTCCGGCGTCGTGCGCACCCCATGCCATGCTCGTCCACAACCGCCCTCTAGGCATAGCAAACTTTGTCTGCGAGTGCCGGCGGTCCATAGTTGTGGGGTCTCGTGCTCCTTTCTATGCATGCGCGAGAGCACCACTTGATCTATCTTATCGTTTTCGTGGGAGCATCTGAATCTCGAGAGCACCTCTAAAAAGTGAACTGGAATTATTGAAGGAACTATCTGACAGCACGGTAGTGAGATGGGCTTAAAAGAACTGTCGAATGTTTCCACCCGGCTGACACTCAACGTAGTTGTGTACTTGCTACAGGCCCTCTGAACTGACGATCGCTGAGGAAAGAGATTGCGAAGCTACACAATGCGCGCATGGAGCCCGCAATGATCAAGCTCCGGCGTTTGGAGACTGTTGACGTAGATCGCCAAGAGACAGGAAGTGTTGCGATGTGTACATAGCAGGGTTCGGCAGAAATACTCAAAAACGTATTTGGAAATGCAAATACTGGAATACATGAAAAAAAGTAGCTAAAATACCGTAAAAGCCCTCGTATTATACGAACCCGAATATAATACGAGGGGCAATTTTGGAACCGCGAAAAGAAAAAAAAAAGTTTTCATCCGCGTATAATACGACCAAAAGGTACCTGCATCGAGAACCTTTATTAGCGCCATGCGCTCATTCATCGCTATCGCTCTCCTCGGACGACGCCTTGTCCAACATCTCTTCCCACAGACAGTCATCCCCTGTGCCGTCCAGCGCGTTTGATATGCCACATTTTTTGAATGCGCGAACGATCAAGTCTTCGGGAATGGTGGCCCACGCGTCCGCGATCCAGTGGCACAGCGTAGCCGGGGAAGCCCGTTTAAGCCGTCCAGTGGGGGTCACCGCGGGCTCTGCCGAGCTCATCCACTCCACGTAGTTTTGCCGGACACGGTCCTTGAAAGGCTTGTTTATGCAGACGTCAAGCGGTTGTAATTGAGATGTCATACCTCCCAGGATAACAATGAGTTCAGTGCCGGATTCGCGCAGTAGTCGCTTCACCGACTCTACAAGGTGGCACCGAAACGCGTCCAACACAAGGATAGACGGAAACGAAAGCAGCGCTCCCGGCCGCCGACACCAGACTGATTTAACCCAGTCAAGTATGAGGGTCTCATCCATCCATCCTTTGTCCTGGCACCTCACAATGACACTCCTAGGAAACTTCTCATTCTTTGGCAGGGTCTTCCTTTTAAACACGACGTATGGCGGTAGCTTGCGTCCGTCCGCCGTACAACCCAGCATGACGGTGACCCGAGTCTTCTCGTTGCCGGTAGTCCGCACACAAACCTGACGAGAGCCCTTCTCGTGCACAGTGAACGCCGACGGCATATCCAGGTACACTGGCATTTGATCGGCGTTGCCAATCTGGCCCAGTTGAAACTTCGTAGCCTTCCGTAGGGACAAAATATGGCGCTGGAACGAGATGAGGAGCTCCTCATACCGCTCAGGCAGCTTCTGCGGTATTAGGGAGTTTTCGTAGATCGTTTCCGCTGTCCCGCAACGCCCTCCGCAACCCGTTACAATACCCGGAACTCTACAGTCAAGGCTATCGGCACGCAGGCGCAGTAGCAACTTCTTCGTTGCGGAGGGTATAGCGGAGGGGGAAACGCGATCTACGAAAATTCCCTATTGACGTGCGCCGACGTAATGAGAACCCAGCGCGGGTCATAAACCGAGAAACCCAGTGCTTGCTGGCTTTGAAATCCGTCGCCAGGATGCCTTTTCCTCTTGCCAGCTCCCTGGCTTTCTGCTGAAGAAGCTCGATGTTTACAGCCAGATGCTGTGCACGTGATCTTTGATGAAAGCAGCCAGCTCCTCCTTGATATCTAGAAAGGCCCCTTGCTTCGGACCTCGGAAACTTCTTCTTGTGCCGCTGCAGGCAAAAAGGGCGGCCTTTTGACGCCGCCAGCCTCGGATGCTGCCTTCGTTTATGCCGAACCGTCGTCCAGCGGCGCTGTTTCCGACGGCCTCGGCGGCCAAAATAACTTTCCTTTTAAACGCGGCCGAGTACTGCTTTCTTGGTGCTGGCGGTGCTGGCATCGTGAAGCTCGTCAGTTGGCGTCGGTTGGCGAACGTTGGCGAACGTGGTACACAACTGTCGCAAAATGGCGTCGTCACATGGTCACATTTCGTTGCAAATGTCTTCTTTTTTTTTTTTTTTAGGACAGCTGCTGATGATGATGATAGGCGTTTCTATTGCACGATATTCTGAAACCGAAACCGTAACTGGGTGCACGAAATAAGCCCCAAAAATTTTGGGACCCGAATATAATACAAGGGCGAAATTTTGGTATGTTAATATTAGAAAGAAACCTCATATTATACGCAGGTTTTTACGGTACTGATACTGAAATATATCTGTAAAAATGTATCACTATAGGTAGGGTGTGTACTTTCCGGTGTTTATTTGAGAGAAAAATCGGCGGATGTTTTTCGGTGTTTATTTATTTTCGAAACACCGGTGTATTTCGGTGGAACGTCTCGCGACGAGGCTAAAGTCGGTGATTATCGGTGGAAAAAAATGCGATTGATCACAGACAGAGAGTTCTAACTTTATTAACATATTTCATACAATTCTCGAGAAAGCATATATTTCTCACACTTGGTTATTATAGTGGATGCAAGCATACTTCGAGAGGTTTGCATCCATCATGGCAGCACGTTCTTTGCGGTTCACAACCCGCAATTTTGAAAACAGACGCTCCACATTTTCGCTGGACACAGGAAATCCCAAAATGTCCAGCCAGGCTTGGGACAGTAGACTCCAGTCAGGTAAATGAAGTTCCCAAAATAACACTGGATCAACGGTGCTAGTCACAGCTTACTGGCGGTAACAAAGAAACTCTGATTCTAGGTCACTCAGCTAGCTCTCGTCTCGGAGGACCAGCCGATAGATACTTTCATAAGGCACAAATCCCTCTGGCAGCTCCACGTTTATGCACAGATTAACAATTGGCACGCGGAACCAGAACGACGATTCATCCATGAAATCTGTAGCGTAGTCATCCTGAGCTTTCCGCTTACTTCCCATCCTGGTGGCCCTCTACTCCGCGTGACGACGAAGGGAAGCAAGTCTCGCGTTGAGAAAACCCGCAGACGCGGGACGGACCTCCTACCGACCCACGGCTGCAATGACACATAGGTGGCAGTCCTCAAGCTTCGACTAGGGTGATTTAAAAAGAGACCCTCGAGAATTGCGACCGGAGAGTGCTGGCACAGGCGCGAGCTCTCCGAGAAACAGTGCACTCGAGACAAATCTGGGTCTGAGGCCCACGTCTGGCCTCCTTCCTGAGTACTAGATCGCCAGAGCAGCGGGTATACTGTGTACACTAAGGCAAGAGACGGTTAGCAGCGGGCATTGGATTCCAGCAATCATTGACTCATGAAATTCCTAGCTAGGGACCTGCGGCAGAAGGTGCTCAAACTCCAGTCCTGGCACACTACCTGGTTCAAGTCCTCGACTACGCAACACTTCTCAGAAGAGAAAAATAGTTTGGAGATTCGAAAGGAACCTTGGTCAGCATAGTAACAATGACCCAGCATCTCCTTGTCGTTCGGACATTAATTTTTGGGGGGAGGGGGGGGGGGAATATTTCTCAAGAAATGTAATTTAACACATTTCATCCTTATTGTATTGCAGTACAAAGAAACATTCCAAATGTATTTCGATACAGGAACACAGATACTGGTGAAAAAAATGTATTGTGGTACAGAAATACAGGTACGAAGTCTATTTCTGGTTCATAGCGTACAACGTTGTGAGAGGTGCTAGCATGACCGTCTGGCTCGATCTAGCGTTTTATATACCCATGCTGTTGTGAAAACGAGATGATAGTTCAAGCCGTCCGCTTGCGCCTATACTTACAACAGAGATGCTTGAAACAGAGCATGACCCCCCTCAACGATGAACTGCTGGCACTCGCAGATGGAAGATTGCGATGCTACGTGAGTAGTTGTTGACAAGCGCTGCGCAGTGCGTGCAAAATGCTAGAACGCCATCGCAGGCATTTACATTGCGAAGGCAAAGCATCCTCCTGTGTCCCGATCAGCAAAATGGTACTCGGTGTCCCACATTTCAACCGCGAGTGCAAACGGCCAAACCGATGTGCAGTTGGCTTTCGTGTCATGGTTGCTATTTTGTTTTTCTGCCTACACTGAGGCATGTGCTCTGACGATCGAAACTGCCCTCTCGAATTAGTGTCAAATAAACAATCCTATTGCGCGATAGAATGCGGTGGCAGCTGGAATAGCAGTCACTTTGGGAGCGACATACCCAGTCGCGTCTTGAGTCGAAAACGACGAAATAACAAGAAAAACAATGAATTTACGCGAAACATACAGTATGCAGGACGAAATAAACTTGCACATACATAATGAAAATGCACCAGACTAGATTAAAAGTGGTAATTGAAGCTAAATAAGGAAGATTAAGGAGTCAACGGCGAGGGAAGGCTATTGTAGGAAGAGCAGCCAGGTTTACGGAGCCGGCGGAACTGTTTCCAGAATTCTCTTTGTGCATGCCCGGACACTTGGGTAAAATAGCAATAGGTCTCTCCAATGTGCATTTGAGGGTATAACTGTACTCGTTTTTGCCTTAAGTGCCTGATTTGCGCATAATTCACGCGCAACGCGAAGTAGTTCTGGACAAATTTTACTGTCAAAAATAAAAGTGAGGCTTTTTGCGTCTGAATTTTGCATGTTTTTGATAAAACAACGAACAACTGATCTTATTTAGATACACATACAAACATCTTAATTCGCCACAAAAGGAAGAAAATTGAGGTATATTGGCACAATTTGTTGCAATTATGGCGAATTTAATGTTTTTGGCGCAACCAGACGCAGAATATTCCTTGTGTATCAAAATGGGCCAATTGGCGCAGCTGTCCTACCTTTGGTGATAGCTTTTGTTTTGTCAAAGTTAAATGACAAAAACATGGAGAGGCTTGTCCCCGCTAACTGTGGCAGACTCTGTACATCAGAAAATCCCATTATTTTGCTTCCAGCTCCTTTGATAAAAATTTGGAAATGCATAATCACCAGAAGCGTCTGAGGTGTCGAGAGCAGAAGTACATCCTGCCTTGCCGATTTTCCTGAATGCCTTTCTGTAAGTCGCTGAAGAAAATAAACTGGATGAGAACGCACCAAGATAATAATGCACACAAGTGGAAGGGTGGCACTCAGTGCCAATGCTCAGCCCCAGGGCAGCATTGATGCCCCTCCCTCCCCCCCCCCCCCCCCTTTTTCCAGTGACAAAATGAAATTTGCCACACGATAGAGATTTGCACCATCCCTTTGAGGGTGCCACGGCAAGCTACAGATGACACCATTTATTTGGAGTTAAATGCACCAGTGCATTAGCACTTGGCTTTTTGATGGCCAGAGCAACCCTCGCAGATGCACCTAGGGCAGCTGTGGAGGCAGCACAAACACAGTAAGCGAGAGTTTTGCAACTCAAATATGGCCCAATTGACCTTTTTCAGAGTTCGTTGAAGCGACCGTGGCGCACCCTCGTGGAGATAATTCAAAACGTTTGCGGGCTCAGTCAGTCCTCCCGTCACCCCGTTTGCTTCCTAGACGCGATCGTTTTGGTGCGTTCGTTGTGGAAAGTTTTTCTCGCTGTTTTCCGGCTGTCGTTCTCTACAAATGGCTGATGACGATCCCGGAGGATCGAGTAAAGCAACCGTCTTCGACACTCCGGACTTTATCCGTCTGTACGCTTTTCAACACGAACGGAGTGCCAATGCTGCATCGGTACCGGTCGTCAACACAGCGTACGTCGATCGCTACTTGGCGAAGGACTGCAGACAACTCCGGAAAGGATGGGCCTTCAAAGAAGCCTACGTCAAGAAGGTCATGGTGAACAACTTTGATCCCGACCACACCGTTCACCTTGTAAGGAGCACGTCTATGAAGCCGGGATATTACAGGCATCCGATATCACTTTCCAAGAGCGCCGATATCGTTCAAGCGTCTTGCGACTGCGTTGCAGTGTGAGTTTATTTCTTCGGTAAAAACCGTGGCGATGTAATAATGTGTCTTAAGGATTACAAGATGTGTCAATATTTGTAAGGCGTGAGCCCCATAGTCGCTATCCTTTCGGCAGATTCGTATCAAGATCCGTGTGTGCCAGTCCTTTGATCATATTTTATGCGTGACGCAATAAGTTATCTAAAAAAAACAAAACAAAAAACAAGATTTGTCGTCTTCGTCTTTTTTGTGGTACTTCAGCATGATACTAAGAAGGGCCAAGCTATGTCATCGATCTATTTATCGAACTAGGTGACGTGTTGATATAAAATTCTGTAGTAGGACATTTTTTTATTCAATATTTTAATGAGTTTGAAGCGTAAATATATACTTTGCAGGTTGAGCGGAACATGCCAGCACATAGCTGGCCTGCTCTTTACACTATGCGACAGTGTAAAGATCTGTTTTCCAAGACAACGGCTTGGCAACCCGCCTCTTCGCTGCCCTGCTGTACCGTGCGAGCAAACTCGGTGCGGAGGCAGGTGTCGGCTTCTACGTAAACAAGGAGCGAGCGAAGTCTGGGTGATTCTGGTCTCGTGAAGATACCTCTGCATCGTAAAAATCAGGAACAAAAACCTTGCTATGAATGACTAGCCTGCACGGAGTATGACGGGTATATCATGAGTTCAAACAAATATGAATGAACTAACCTCCAATGAAGTGGATGCTGCAAACACGCGAGTTCGCAGATGGCTGCCAAGGCGTCCCGTCGGAGTTCTGGCGTCGCAGCGCTTGAATCCATTTTTCTCTCTTCTTGAGGTGCGCGGTAGCTTTCGGGAATCTAAAGAAGCTCACGTTCGGCGTGTTTTTCTTGCTGTTTGTACATCCAACAGCCGAGCAGCGGTGACGCATCGTGACAGTGCCGGACAGACGCGCCTAGCAATGCGAGCGAAGCCAGGCAGCGTACGAGAAAGATGGCGCCTTTCCCTTTCCTACTCTCTCCTCAAGTTCGGGCATGCGCACAAAATTCTCCGAAAAAGGTCAATTGTGTAGTGATGCTCACTTTGCTTCCGAAACACACCAATATAAAGAAAGATGCTAATAAAGATTCTCTTCCATATGAACATATAAGGAAAATGGTATAAGCACAATGGCACATGGCTTGCCTAAAGTGGAATGCATTTTGTGAAACTGTCCTGTAGTAAGCCAGATAAATAAAGGCAAGCTCCTTGGCTCACGAAAACGGAGAAACTAGTGTTATATTTATAAAGTACAGGCTGAGATTTAAGCACTGGGATAACAGTAGACACCGTAGCAGTTGTAACGCACCAAGAAAAAAAAAACAAAAAAAAAAACAAGAAAAACTACAGCATGGCAGGCTTTTGTCGTGATTTTCTATTCTTGATCATGTTCTTTCGCAGAGCCGACAAAAAGCAGAAGACGTGCAGCCTGACAGTACTGTGCATGTCCATGTAAAAACTCCAATTTCACATGAAAAAAAAAACAAACAACAACAAAAAACTATACCACCAGAACTCCAGCGCCAACCTTGAGATGTGGCGCTGTCTTTGCGCAGGACTTGATGCACACTGATGTAAAAAGTTATGCATCACAGCCAGTGTACAGCTTGGATTCTTTGCACCTATGACGCCCTCATGTAAATGCGGCTATTGTGTAAAACTCTAAATTAAATTTGATCTACTCTGAATGTCCTCAGAGCTATCTGAAAAATCTTCAAAATATGTATCGTGACTACATCCAAATATTGTAGTCATGTTGTTCTGAGCCTCAGTCACACTCTCACCAGCTTTAAGTTACAAGACACCAGCTTTAAGTTACAGCTACAAGAATAAGGTATTAAGCTTACAGAGTAATTACTTACTGCACGTTGTCATCACAACAACTGGATGTGACTCCCAGCCGATTTCACCTGGTGGGGACTTGTTCGGCCAGGGCAAAACCCCTTTTCCATCTGTTTTCCCATCTTCTCGCTGCCTGCACCTGGAACGATCTTCGGTATAGATTCGTCTGGCGTCGCATTAGGCTCAAGGAGGAGGAGGAAAGAAGGAGAGAGGAGGAAAGGAGGAATAGAGAGAGAGAAGGGGGTGAGGAGGAAACTTTGGAAGGGCCCCCCCCTGACAAGTTTGTGGTAAAAAAAAAAAAAAAAAGGGGCATGCGGTTGGGGACGTCCCTCGCCGATATGTTGTGGATACTTTGTTGTGGGGAAGCAGACGATTTGAAATGCAATGTCGTCTTCTCACCTCCTTAGGGCGTTCTAGCAGATTTAGAAACTCCGTTTCTGGATGTCTGACTAAACGTTGGTCGCTTACTGTTGCAGATAATTAATGGGGTTTATAATTTTAATACCCTCGGCTCGGCGCACCGTGGCGATTTGTAAGCGGAATAGCGACAGCCCCATTCAAATAAGTTTGGGAAACACATTTTTACCCAGGATTTACCCAGTGCCGCAAATAACTATAATTTACATTGTGAAATAAAGTAACACAACAACCCAAATTGCAAATGCTAAGAAAACAGCTATACGAAATTAAAACCATTAATCTAGTAGGTTCTTGAAAACCCGAGAAATAGGCCCAATGTGAAAAGCGCACGTTTATTGCTCCTGTGCTTCTGAGAGTAAAAAAGTTCTGAGTTCGATCATTTTAGAAATCAACACCAAATGTTTTTGTTAGTTAAATCTTAAATGTTTATTGTTGCAGTCAAGAAACAAACGCCATCGCATCCCCTGAGTGCTCTAAGGCATCGGATAGTGCCGAGCGATGATATCGAGGAGGAAGGGATCTTTGCCGCGGATGGGGCCGTTCATCGTATTTCCACCACAGCCAGTCTAGGTGTGTCTGCAGCGTTGCAGCAGTCCTTATTTTGCCAGCTGGTGTCCTCGTGTTCCTCCCGCTGCAGCCCCTCGCCTTTCGGAGCTGGTACAGCTTTGACTTTTCCCATGATTGCTCGATGAGCTGGATGTTGGCTTTCGTTACGGGGTCGATGAAGCGCTGGGAGTGGTTCACTGTCAGGTGATCGAGCCCCATAGGCCCGTTGCCGTCTCGCAGACTGTCCACGTACACGTAGCCCCGCCACTCATCGGTGGAAACAGTGGTCTCTGGGGCGACGTTCTGGCGTATGTGGTCGCCCAGGGTGCGCGCATCACGTCGTTGGACGTAGAACATCCCCAGTTCCTTGGTTCCCTCGCTGATCATCCCCAGCATCCATGGCCCATCTATTCGATTGCCATAATTATGGTTACGGCTCCCGGGCGTGCTGTTGCCGTCCAGCGGGCGTCCCTTGTTGGCCTTGCGCCGGCCCCGAAACAACGCCTCGTCTATCTGGACCACCTCGTTAGGTCCCCCCATTCGTTGGCTCTGTACAAGCTCCTTGCCGGTTACCTCACAAACGCTGCGGAACCAGTCCGCTTGCACCTCGGAGCCCATGCTGAAGCGTGACCTAACAAGGCGGTAGGTCTGATGAACGCTGAATTCGCGCACTTTGACGTAGATAATCCATAGTACCTCTTCCCTAGACGCCTTCGTATTGGGGCGCCCAAGCGCGTCCTTGGCGCAGAAAAAGCTGTTTCCCTCGTTGAGCTCGGAAAGCTGAAATGAGATGTCAGACGGAGCACCTGTTTAGTCTCAGATTCAACAACATTGCTCGCCAGAGAGTCACCAGGCATGACTAACGGGACATCCCATATGTACTGTGGCACTAAACCACCATATTTGCTGTGCGCTAATTACGTCGTTAAAACGTTTTTTTTCTCCTTCCTATAAATACTTTCTGTGTCAGTAGATATTGCACGGTATGTGTAAATGCATGTATATGTTACTAATATCAGGGGAAGAGATTGTAATGATAAAGACGGCAATCAAGATCATAGGCTCACCCTTCAATAAATAGTACAAGAAGTCATGCTTTGGTGCATATATATATATATATACACACACGCACGCACACAAACACAAACACACACATATACACACACATATATACACAGTGAGAAGGTTCAACGGGCTGGTGGACGTGAAACGAAAGTTGAGGAGTTCCAGGAAAGGCCTTTACTTCACCAACGTTTCAAGCAGGTACCGCTTTTCTTCAGGGTGGGATGGTGTGTCAAATGTCCTCTTCTTGTTGACGTTCGTGTGGAAGAGTTTGCTGATATATATATATATATATATATATATATATATATATATATATATATGGGTGATTTCATCTCAAATCGGGCAGGCTAAAAGGGTCTAATTTTTAATTTTAACGAAAAAAATATATGTTTTGGGGGTATTTCTCAAATGAAGGAGGGCGCAAACCGCATGTTCTCCAGATTTTTTGTTCTCGAGTTACGAGCCGTAGAAGCCGCAGTGGCAGAAACTAGTGTTTTTGCCTGCCATCGCAGGTCGCGTGTTTGACACCCTATGCTGACGCTATTGTTTTCTCTACACCCTTTTTATTTATTTATTTATTTATTTATTTATTTAAAATACCCTCAAGGCCATTGGCATTACAGAGGGGAGTGGGGGTTAGTGGCAGTAGTACACTTCGCAGCTCAATCTGAGCAGTATAGATTATTCATGGCAGTCCTAAATAAATGGTCAGGAACAATTGTTGCGATAGATGCGGGAAGGTGGTTCCAATCCACTGAAGTTTTTGGAATGAATGACTCTTGGAATGCATTAGTGTTGCATTTTAGAATGTCTACTTTATACATATGATCAATGCGAGGTGAAATATAAGAAGGTTGATTCAGCAGTCGGTTGTGAAGTAATGAGTTAGTATGGTATATCTTATGAAAAAGACATAAGCGAGCTATTTTACGACGTAAATTGAGGTTAGGCAACAATAGGCTAGTTTTCATTGAGCTCACGCTTGCGGTGCGATGAAAGTTATTAAGAATAAAACGAGCAGAGCGGTTCTGAACTAATTCCAGGGCGTTAGTTAGTTTGGAATGACCGGGGTCCCAGATAGAAGAAGCATATTGTAATTTAGAGCGTACAAGCGTTTTGTACAGAGTTAGTTTCAAAGATGAAGGGGCAAGTGAAAAGTTTCGTTTTAGATAACCCAGCATTCGATTAGCGTTATTAATAACATACTCAACATGCATTTGCCAGGAAATATCTGAGGTTATATACACGCCTAGGTATTTATAAGAAGAGACAGAATGTAATTTTATTTATTATTTATTACATGTACCCCACAGCGCCCGTGAAGGCATTATAGTGGGGGAGGGGCAAAAAGAAGAAAAACAAAGGGCGTCACAGAACATTAAGTAAAAGCACTCGCAGCCTGCAGCAAGGCATAGAACAACATGAAACCAGCCCTGCGAAAATGTAACGCAGAGAAACGCGCTCATTGTTGCACCAATATACACGTAACAAGGAATAACACATAACGAAGACAGCATACATTGAGTGCTAAAGGCCAAGCAGAGCTTGAAAAATGTTTGAGTTGTTTTTCTCTAACACTAATTCCTTCGGTAATTCATTCCAGCTCTGAATAGTGCTCGGGAAGAAAGAATGTTTAAAAATGTCAGTTTTGGATGAGAAAGGTCTAATTTTCCTCGAGTGATCACGTCTTTGGGAAATGAAATGTGGTTCAAGTAAGTATGTTCCTTTATCAATTCCAGAGAGTTCGTAGTGGATCGCGTGTAGTAGTTTTAATCGAAGACATTTACGGCGAGTTTGGAGAAGCTCCCACTTGAGCTCCTCTTTTAAGGCGGTCACGCTTTGACGCCAATTATAGGAGTTAAGAACGAACCTGGCAGACCTATTCTGAATACTTTCTATGTCGTTGATGAGGTACTGTTGGTAAGGGTCCCATAGCTCGGAGGCATATTCAAGAATCGGCCTGATGTTCGTGAGGTAAAGGGTATTTTTTACTTCGCGTGGGCAATCTTTAAAGTTACGCCTGATGAAACCTAACATCCGGTTTGCCTTAGCTGTCATATATTCTATGTGGTGATTCCACGAAAGATTATGAGAGAAGTAGACGCCCAGGTATTTTACTTTGAGTGACAAGTTGATTACAATGCTGTTTATATTGTACGTGGTAATTACAGGTTTTTGTTTCTTCGTGAACCTCACAAAGTGACATTTCGCTACATTCAATTCCATTCCCCAAGTGAAGCACCAGGTCGCTATACGATCGATGTCCTCCTGGAGGGCAGCACATTCATCGGAATCTCTTACCGCGCGATAAATAACACAGTCATCTGCATACAACCGTATAGAAGATGAAACGTTTTCAACAATGTCATTAATAAATATCAAAAATAGAAGCGGTCCCAACACGGAGCCCTGGGGCACACCGGAGGTAACTGGGGTAGAATCGGACAATTTCCCGTTAATTACCACTGCTTGAGTCCTAGATCTAAGATAGTCAACGAGCCATCCAGAAACGTTAGGAGATATTTTGAGGGCTGATAATTTATGAAGAATAAATTTGTGTGGTACAAGATCAAAGGCCTTCCGAAAGTCAAGAAAAATACAGTCTGTCTGAAGGCCCTTGTCATATGCTTGTGCCAATTCGTGAAAAAATTCTACCATCTGGGTTGTGCAAGACATCCCGGGCGAAATCCATGTTGGAAAGGGGTGAAGAAATTGTTAGCGTTTAAATGCTGTACAATGCTGGTGTAAATGACGTGCTCCATCAGTTTGGAGGACGTGCTAAGGAGCGAGATAGGCGTATAATTTTCTACTTTGTTTCTGGGACCATTTTTATGTACGGGCACTACATATGCTTCTTTCCAAGCGCTAGGCAAAGTACAATCAGAGAGTGATTTAGTGAACAAGACATATAAAAACATTGCAATCACACCTGAACATTCTCTGAGAACCCTATTTGGTATGCCATCAGGACCAGTTGATTTATTGGGGTTAAGTAATTGTAGAAGTTTAACTAGACCATCAGAGTTAAGCACAAGTTCCTTCATATCGTGTAACGGGGTGGCGGTAGGGGCCATAGCGGGACAATCATTTGAGCCAGGAGATGGAGAAAATACCGACTGGAAGTAACTACTGAAACAAGTTGCCTTCTCCTGGCCATCGTGCAGGGTCTGACCAGATACATCAATCGGCGGGATACCGACTTGGTCCTTCTTGTTGCTCTTTACCAACTTCCAGAATTCCTTGGGACTTCTCTTTAGGCGGTCACTTAGAGTGCTATGAAAAATCCTCTTAGCGATTTTTAGTTTGACTTTAAATAGTTTCCCTAGGTTACGTAACCTTGCCAGTGATGCTGCATTAGACATTCTGCGATGTGTTAGATATGCACGTTGCTTCTTATGTAATAAACGGCGCAGATTTTTATCTATCCATGGTTTGTGGTTTCGCTTCTTGGGTCTAATTACTTTGTTCGGAATATAAGTGTCCATTAGAGCTATGAGCTTAAACCTAAAGAGTTTCCACAAATTGTCAACATCCATCTCGTAGGAGCTCATTTCAAATTCGGCAAAAAAGTCGAACAATTCATCTGCAAGATCAGCATAGTTGCCCTGGTTATAAAAATGTACTTTCCGTGGGCATGGTCGTACCGCCATAACACGCTTGCACTTCACTCTTGCAGTTACTATGTCATGATCACTGATTCCTGGAAGGTGGGTGACTGAGGATATAGCTGTCTGGGAATTACAAAAAAGAAGGTCAAGCGTGCTCGAGCGCCTCGAGTCAGCTCGGGTCGGTTCCGTAACGTGTTGAATCAGTCCAAAGCTTGAAACAAGATGGGAAAATGTGGAGTACAATACTGAAGAGTTGCAGTCACTAACTTGGCCATCACGCCAGGTAACATCAGGGAGGTTAAAATCGCCCCCCAATACTAGGTAATCACTTGCAATAGAGGATAGTATTTCGGATAAGTACATTAGTGACTCATTGTTTGATCCAGGTGGCCGGTAATATGAACCAACAGCTAGAGTCTCTCCAGAGGACAGATAAATTTTACACCAGACAGATTCACAAGTTGGGCGGGATACATTTAATTCCGAGCTCTGAAGGGCACTGGAGACCAGAACAAAGACGCCGCCTCCATGCGTATTTCTATCTTTGCGATAGGCAACATACTGCTCAGGGAAGATCTCAGCGTCACTTATAGCCTCTGATAACCAAGATTCGGTACCTATTACAATGGACGGTTCTGTTGTTGATACAAGTTCTGCAAACTCATCGATTTTGTTTTTTATGCTCCGACAGTTGATTAGAAGTACATCGAGGTTCGACTGGTTAGCCCTTAACTTTAGCCTTTTCCGCGGAACTAGTTATGCGCTTCCCTGTAGTGCGGGTGCAGAGTTTTGTAATTTAATTCGGCTTTGTGTTGTTTCGTCCCACGTAAATGCTTCACCATTTATAAATAACTTGTCGTACCGTAAGAAGACTTTATCATCTGATGTACGTGTGCCCTTTATACTGTCCCAGAGTTGCCTACGCACAAGCTGAACCCTACGGGAAAAATCCTCGGATAGGAATATTCTCGTACCCTTCAGCCTACGTGAATTGCGGAGCAGGTTTAGTTTTTCATTAAAGTCATAGAGTCGCAAGATCACAGGTCGTGGCCTGCGACCATCA
This sequence comes from Ixodes scapularis, assembly GCF_016920785.2. NCBI lineage: Eukaryota > Metazoa > Arthropoda > Arachnida > Ixodida > Ixodidae > Ixodes > Ixodes scapularis. The sequence goes on along the minus strand of NW_024610367.1, from coordinate 38,347 downwards.
GCTCTCCCAATCCTGTGAATACGCTCGACGCTGGTAACCTTAAGTCCTAGCTTGTTCTCAAAAATTTCGGTAAGCACCAGTCCTTTCAGCGATTCTGTATTTTCATCTTGAGACTCTTCAATTCCGTGGATGATTATATTATTTCGCCTTCCTCTGTTTTCTAGGTCGTCAACTTTTTCCGTTAATGCCGCTACAATATCCTGGAGTTGCCTTACGTTCTTATCACACTGCTCTGCCTTTTGGGAAGTCGCCGTTAACGCGTTCAATCTGGATTCAATCACCTCCAATCGCCTGTTGGAATCGGCCATGTGCGTCTCAAGCTTTGCTTGCATTGAGCTTATATCAGCGGAAATGCCTTTTTGGTTCTCCTGAATTGCAGCGAGCTGTTCTTGCATTGAGGGACTGGGGTTTAGTTCGACATCACCACTTAGGAGTAAGACTAAGAGACAGAATGTGTCAAAGCAACCCGTAACACTCGCACACAACACTTTTGGGCAGGGCAGCACAACAAGACATAGACGATTGCTCTTGAATGTGGGAATGCAATAAGGCTCACCAACCTGAAGCAGGAAAAGAAGCGGGTTCAGGCACGTCCGTCTCATTGCCGTGCTACCCTGCCCACTGACGAAAAGCCGGCGGGGGGCGTGGGTTCGTGTCTCAGGTGATGTCGATGACGATAAGGCGGCTGGCAAAGCCCGAGGAGCAGTCATCGTCGCCGCAAACCACTGGTCGCTGACGAATCCGGTAGCGCTGTAGACGGAGCCAGGCACAAGAAATCTTTCCTCGTAGTCAGTGTAGTTCACACGCGCTGGCACGTACCAAGAGCCACGATCCGACTCCGGGGCGAAGCCGCAGGCAAGCACCTGAAGCAGGAAAAGAAGCGGGTTCAGGCACGTCCGTCTCATTGCCGTGCTACCCTGCCCACTTCGAGACATCTTCGAGAAAATAAGAAGGAAAATTACATTTACGCGATACTGTCATGGCCTTGCATTTAGTCGTGTTAAGTTCCATCCCCCATAATTCACACCACTTTGAAACATGGTTGATGTCAGTTTGTAAATTCAGAACATCCGAGGCGTTAGTAACTTCTCTGTAAATAACACAATCATCAGCGAATAAACTAATTGAAGAAGAAATCGAATTCGGCAAATCGTTAATATAGATAAGGAACAATAGCGGACCTAATACAGAACCTTGCGGTACTCCAGAATGGACGGAGGCGAGCGGGGACGTTTCATCGTTAGCGGTTACAAACTGGGAACGATTAGTGAGAAAACAAGTTATCCAGGACAGAACATTTGCGTCAATGTTAAGACTGTTAAGTTTTAATAGCAGCAGCTTGTGTGAAACTTTATCGAATGCTTTGGAAAAGTCCAAAAAAATGCAGTCTACCTGGGACCCTCGGTCAAGCGCTAGGTGCAAATCATGGGTGAATGACAAAAGTTGCGTTTCGCAAGAGAAGGATTTACGAAAACCATGCTGAGCGGTGCTAAAGAAAAGGTTAGATTCTAAAAATTGAACTAGTTGTGAGTAGATGATATGTTCTAGTATCTTGCATGGAATGCTAGTAAGCGAAATTGGTCGATAGTTATTCGGGCAATGTTTATCACCTCCTTTGTGGATTGGCACCACCCTCCCTATCTTCCAATCAGCAGGCAACTCTCCAAGTGAAAGCGACTGGGAAAAAATTTGAGATAATATCAAAGAGCAATACATTTTTGTGTTCTTGAGGAACTTTGAGTTAATGCTGTCGGTGCCAGCAGAGGAAGAGTTTTAAGTTATCGATTATTTTAACAATACCAAATGGTATTGTTAAAACTTTTCTTTTTTAACTTTTCCCCCTTGACCGAGGGTCAAACAAACCTGGAAGGTTTAATTCAACATGTATAAGTTATACAGAAACCGTGACGTTTCGAAGGGGGACCCTTCTTCCTCAAGCGGGACTTAAAAAGTGAGACCTCAAATATCGAGCGAAATACCGCAGAAGCAAGAAAAACAAAAAAGACAAAAAATACATAGAATACAAAGATAAAAAGATAAAAATAAGAATTCATACAGCAAACGAAAACATGGACGAGACCAGTGGCGGCTTCATCTGCGAGCTCGCCCAAAGCACACAATCCTATTTCTCTCTGACCGGCGATAAGCCTTCCACCCAACCGCACACCCATGACCCTGTATGGCACGCAGGGCACAAAGGCGGGCGGTCCGAACCGGGCACACTCGTAATTGCCCGCCGCGGGCCAACCCCGGACAGCGATCGCCCCTTCGCGGCCCCCTCCAGTTAAGTCTCGTCGAGGGCGCCCACGATCACCCGGTGCATTGCACACGGCAGTCGCGGAATATGATGATTGACGGGCATGAAATTTTGAGAGAGAATGTAAAGCAGGAGGACCATAAAGGCGACCAACTCGTCGCAGAAAACAACTGTCCGGTATCGGTAAGCGCGCCAAGCCGCGCCGCACTGCCCCGAGGAGGCGCCGCGTCGTCGGCTGACAGAACCGGCGCTCCCAGAGATAAAGCGAGAGTCCCGCCGCAAACAGCCCAGACGCTGTCCGCGACAATAAGGCACCACTATTCCACTCGGAAGTTGACCAAAGATCAATCGCAGTGTCAAATAAATCTTCGCACAACACATTCACAACAGCTGAACAGAACTGGGTATCCCAGGACTCGTTAATTCCACATTTTACAGTATCAAACTTATAGGTCAGGTAGGCTTCTTTCAGTTCGCGTTCTAGATTTGATTTAAAGCCAGATTGAAGCAGCGTAACAGAAAGTTTATCGAATGAGTGGTTTGGCAGTGTTAGATGTTTGGAAAGTGGAAGGCTGGGCATTTTGGTGGAGTGGGATCTGTGATTATTAAACCTTTCATTGAATGCTCTCGCGGTTTGTCCTACGTACTGCATCTTACACACCTGACACTCGAGAAGGTAGACGACATTCGGACTGCAGCACCGGAGATCTCCGTAAATTTTCATGCTAAAGTTTGATTTCATACTCCTGGCAGTATCAGTCATCACCATGTGGGGGCACACCTTGCACTTAGGTTTCCCACATGGGCTGCACCCCGAAGACTGGGCGCGCGTTGTGCGCGAATGTACGAAAGTGTCTCTGAAATTTTTTGAACGTTGGTATACTAAGCAGGGAGGTGATGGGATTATTTGTTTCATTCGTTGACTCTGTTCAATTATGTTAAAATGTTTGCTAAGGATTCTGTTGACGTTGGGAGCGTTATTGTTATATGTCATGACCAGGTTGGTCTGCCGATGGTCACTAGTTACCTTGTCGTGATCGGTCAAAATATCTTCGCGGTCAAGTGCTCTGGCTTTATCAATCGCGTCTTCAATCACGCCAGCTGGATACGTTTGCTGCAAGAGCACCCCTCGGAGATCAGCGGCATTTCGTTTCAATCAATCAATCAATCATTTTATTTTTTCAAGTCAAATACAAATTCGACTTGAACGGTCCGCTGGCACAAAAGGCAAACAGGTTGCCTGACGAGGTGCCAGCGGCCGGCAAGGACGGCAAAATCCAGCGGCAAATACAAAAAAAGCAAAAAGCAAAAAAAAAAAAAAAGAATCGGCGCATGCAGAAACCCACAGTAACACAACATCGTGATAACACCCAGACATCATACAAGGCAAAAAAAAAAAATACATATGCGTACAAACAACACCAGGAAGCACAATAAATCACACCGCCCGCCATTAGACATTGTTAGGGAGTGATAGAGAGGAAACACAATATGTAAATAAAACAGAAAAAAAAAGAAAAGGCCTATAAAGTATACTATGTAAAAATGAGTATACGCATGAATTACATAGTACAAAGTACATAGTGTAAAAAATAAGTATAATGCTTGTGTATGGAAAGCATTCCACGATTAAAAAGTACCATATATTTTACGGTCGTCAGTCAAAAAGACAATCTAAAACAGTGACAAATAAAAAATGGCCAGGAAAAAAACTCCTTTCCCATAATTCACCTTTAAAACAATAAAAACATATGCAGGCAAAAGTAAAAACCATTAGTATATTTATATTTACACAATACGTATCTCATGTTTGACCAAGAAGGAGCGAAGCTGTTTTTTAAAAGCCCCTGTGGTGCCGGCAAGCAATACGTTGTTGTCTAGAGCGTTTAAGAGTTGGGGTATTTGGAAGTTGATCTTTTGGTTGCCGTAATTCGTCCTAGTTCGTGGTAGTTTGTACGCTGACTTTGCCCTTAGGTTATAGTCCGTTAGATTTGAGGGAATTAAATCAAAGCTATTTATTCCTTTTGCATGAACTAGCTGTCCAAGTTTATAGTGGTATAGCCTATTTAGCGGTAAGATGTTAAGTTTTTCAAGTAATTCATTAGCATTGCTATCGTATTTTGCGCTGGCTACAATTCGTATTACGCGTTGTTGTAAACGAATGAGCCCATTATAGTTTGTTTTGCAAGTGGTACCCCATACTAGAAAGCAATAATACAGTTTTTGATAAAACAAAGTATAATATAGTTGTACTTTTAGCCAGGTAGGCAAGATGTCCCTTGTTTTATAAATGGCTCCTATAGCTCTAGATAACTCTTTCTTGATGTTCATGGTCTGTGTAGTCCAAGATAATTGGTCATTGAACCATACACCTAAAAACTTGCAGTCAGATATTTGTTCTATAGTGCAGTCATTTATTTTCAAGCGTGGTTGTCTGGCAATCTTTTTATTTTTTGCCCTGAATAGCATATATTTTGTCTTCTTAGTGTTTAGTTGCATTTTATTTGCCTCCAGCCAGCTGTTTAAAGTTCGTAAATAATTATTTGCATCGCGTTCAATGACGTCAATAGTAGTGCCAGAAAAAAAGAGACTGGTATCATCTGCGTACATAATTAAACTTGGAGAGTTTGCGATGTTGACTATGTCGTTAAGGTAGATAATAAAAAGTAACGGTCCTAAAATGGAACCCTGCGGAACCCCATACTTAAGTGTCATGTGGTCGGAACAAATACCATTGATTTGTACATATTGTTCGCGATTTTGCAGAAAGCTACTTATTAAATCTAGGGCCTTTCCCCTAATGCCATAGTGAGGCAGTTTGTGTAATAAGACGTCATGATTGATGCTATCGAACGCTTTTCGGAAATCCAAGTATACTCCAAGTGTAAGCAACTTGTTTTCAAAATTATTTAGAATCTTATCTTTGATGTGCAATAGTGCATGCTCAGTTGATTTGCCTTTTTGAAACCCGTACTGTGCTGGCGAGAGTGCCGAGAAAGATGTTAGAAAATTTCGTACTCTGTTATTTATTAGATTTTCAAAAACCTTGGATAGAATTGGGAGTATAGAAATCGGACGATAGTTACTGATGTTATCTTTGTCGCCACTTTTATGTATTACAGTTACTCTCGCAGTTTTTAACGGACTTGGGAAAGTACCACTTTCAAACATAAGGTTTGCTATGTGTTCTAGTGGCTTACTTATCAAGGAAGACACGTGTTTAATTGGTGCAACTTTTATATTATCATCTCCACAGGAGCCCTTATTTTTCAAAGTTCTTATTATCGCTTCAACTTCAGTGGAAGTAACAGGATATAGCATAATTGTATGCTTCAGGTGCGTTTGCGCGAGGGTCTCAGGTCCGGTAGTATTTTTACCATTGTGGGCACCAACGTTTATAAAATATTCATTTATTGCATTAGCCATGTCACGTCCTCTGTAGACATCGGACCCCATTCGCAGTTCATTTATAGTGGCAGACTTAGAATTTGGCATTATAATAGATTTTAGGGCACTCCAGGTACGTTTTGGATCATTTCGAAGATTGTCGAATTTACTAATATGATACTGCGCTTTCGCCTTCTTAATGTCACGGTTCAGTGCATTCCTGTACTGCTTATATTCTTTAAATATGCTGTTATCGCGAGTCTTCTGAAATTTTTGAAAGATCCTATTTTTTTTATTTATACGTTTTACCAAGTCATTCGACAACCATGGTTTTCTGCATTTTTTGCGTCCTACTCTAAATTTCTGTAAAGGAAATGCTGCGTCATAGCACTTTTGCAGTTCTGTAAAGAAAAGAGCATAAGATTCTTCGACATTTTGACAAGACATCACGTCTTCCCAGTTTGCTTCAGATATTAGATTATAAAAAGTTTCTAAACTGTGGTTATCAATTTTTTGAAAAAAATTAATACTTGATTGCGGTAAACTGCGGGAGGGTTTAAGGTGCGAAAGGAAGCAGAACAAAGGGAAATGGTCACTCATATCCGCCAAGAACACCCCAGGAACGGCGTCCAGTGGGTTTATATTTGTAATGCAGACATCGATAAGGGTGCTACTCCGTGACGTCACTCTTGTTGGAATATTTATCAAGTTCGCACAGCCGTAGGACTGTATTAGGTCGTGGAATTGCTGCTGATTAGTTGTATCACAAAGTAGATCGATGTTGATGTCTCCCATTATTACAATATTTTCGTTTTTATACAAGAGGTTCGTTAGTATAGATTCAAGGTAGAAGCAAAACTTTCCGAAATTTCCGGAGGGGGGGCGGTATAACAATACAAAAAAAGTGTCACGGTGCTGGGCAACAAGGCATTCAACATCAGTAGTTATTACCGAGCAACTCTCGATTACAGTCATCGAAAGTGCATATTTGTGATAGATAGCTACGCCACCTCCAGATTTGCTAGTTCTATCAATATGCAAGCACGTATATTCTGGAAATTGTATTGGTGATGTCTTGGCTGAATACCATGTTTCTGTGAACATTAACACATCAAATTTTGTTTTTAAAGGTGTAAGAAATATTTCTATGTCATCTATTTTATTTTGCAGGCTCCTTGCGTTCATATGAAAAACCGAAAAGCCAGGTTTGGCAACCACATCAAGTTTGTTAAAGTTATCAGCGGTATAATAGTTGCAGGAAACCTCCGGTTCAGGAATGGTGAATTGTGTTTCTGCCATGATAGTTTACACAATTTTTTCTATGTCTGACATGTTTTGTATGTTTACGACCCTAGAGTTTTCGGTTTTCCTGGCGTACACTTTTCCATTCTTCGTCCACACAAACTTCCAACTTTTGCCTTTCTTTGCCTTGATTGTTTCACTTAGGAGCAGCTTGTTCGACAGGGTGAGATGCTCATTAACAAATATAGGAGACGTTTGTCCGGGGATGCCGATCATTCCAGTGGTTAGTCGCTTCTTCTTGGCCGCGTACAAGACCGCGTCTCTCTTTTGGCGTGTTGTAAACTGCACAACAATGTGCTGTTGACTGGGCTGTTTAGTCGGTACCCTATGACAAACGTCTACGTCTTGCATCTCGAGAGGAACCGACAGTGTTTCGGTTATCTGTTTTATGACATCCTGCACGTTTTCGTTGGTGTTGACAGGGACGCCCTTTATTTCTAAGTTCTTTAGCCTGCTGTATTGTTCCAATTCAGCAATTCGGTTCACTGAATTTTCTAGGCTGCTGCGCAGTTCTTTATTCTCACTCCTCAACTGCTCATTTGCAGCATTCAGTTGGCCTAGTTGTGCCTTGAAACTTTTTAACTCGTTCAGGGCAGTCTTGAACTCGTCGACTGACTTCGAACAGAAATCTGTGCTCTCTTTTAGCTCAGCAATTTCAGATTTTAGTTCCTTCTTTAGTTCTTCAATAGCGGACAGTACCGGGAGCGTGTCCATTTTTAGGTTTCGCCTATAATGCCCTCTCCGACTATGAATTACAACAAATATGCATAAACAAGTAATGAAAAGAAAACAACAATAGTAAAACAGTTTGCTGTAGTTGTGCAGTCCAGCGGTTACATAAATAAGGCCATAGAACATTCATGCCACTTCTACATACCTGACAAAAAAGTGCAGTGTTAGCGCTGCTGCGCGGGCCGCTGGACTGCGCCGTTCCGTCGCTGGGTAGCCGCTTATATGCCTTGAATGTCAGCAGATGTCGTTGCGGTGGGTGACATGGGTGTTGGCCGTGCCCTCCATAATCGGCGAGTCACGCTGTGTTGGCAGAGATGGCCCACGTCAGCTCTTGCCTGTGACGATCAGACAGGAACGGGCCGTGCGTTGTGTCCTGACAAAAAAGTGCAGTGTTAGCGCTGCTGCGCGGGCCGCTGGACTGCGCCGTTCCGTCGCTGGGTAGCCGCTTATATGCCTTGAATGTCAGCAGATGTCGTTGCGGTGGGTCACATGGGTGTTGGCCGTGCCCTCCATAATCGGCGAGTCACGCTGTGTTGGCAGAGATGGCCCACGTCAGCTCTTGCCTGTGACTATCAGACAGGAACGGGCCGTGCGTTGTGTCCTGACAAAAAAGTGCAGTGTTAGCGCTGCTGCGCGGGCCGCTGGACTGCGCCGTTCCGTCGCTGGGTAGCCGCTTATATGCCTTGAATGTCAGCAGATGTCGTTGCGGTGGGTCACAGGGGTGTTGGCCGTGCCCTCCATAATCGGCGAGTCACGCTGTGTTGGCAGAGATGGCCCACGTCAGCTCTTGCCTGTGACGATCAGACAGGAACGGGCCGTGCGTTGTGTCCTGACAAAAAAGTGCAGTGTTAGCGCTGCTGCGCGGGCCGCTGGACTGCTAGTCAAATTCTTGTTTTTCTGAACAGATGCGTCTAAACCTGTGGGCCTGACTGTACGGAATGCTGTTTTTACAATGATGCGGATGAGAGCTGTGATAATGCAAGTATTCTTGAGAATCGGTAGGTTTTCGATAAAGCCTTGTTTGTAGCTTGTTCCCCTCCACGCTCAAGGTTACATCCAAGAAGTTTATTGACGTGCGAGAGTATTCATGCATGAATTTGATGTTCGGATGTGCTCGGTTAAAGCGCTCAATAAAAATGAGCAGTTGATCTTTGGTATGGGTCCAAATCAGAAAAATGTCATCGATAAACCTTTTGTAAAATATTGGTTTGAGGAGAGACGCTTCAAAAACTGCGATTCAAGGGCGCCCATTAAAAAAATTTTTTGCGTAGTTTGGGGCCATTTTTGTACCCATAGCTAGGGATGCCGCAAACTTTTTTCGAATCGAAGTTTTGATGATCGAATCAAGCGGTTCGAAAGGTTCGAAATATTTCGATTTTTCGAATTGTCTATATCGTAAAATTCGACGGAGGTCGAATTTTCGAACTTGTTAAGCTAAGAAGTTCGACGCTTTTCGAACCGTCGAACTTATTACGCTAAAAAATTCGATCTTTTTCGAACTTTCGAACTTATTGCGCTGCAAGGTTCGATGCTTGTCGAACTTTCGAACTTGACTGACCAAAAGATTCAATGAATTTCGAACTTTCGAACTTATTTATCAAGAGAATTCGAAAAGTTTCGAACTTTCGAATTCTGAAAAGTCAGAAGTTCGACGAACTTCGAACTTTTAGGGTAAAAGCTCGACGTTCGTCGAACTTCGAAAGACCGGCGGACGGTTTCATTTGATTTCAAGTAGTGGGGTACATTCGTAATTTTTTTTTCTCGAACTTTTACACGCGGTGCTGCGTTCCTTACGAAAGACAATGTCGTTTATTTCAATGTTCTGGCATGCTTAGGTTTAAAGAAATAAATCCCCGAAGGGGCGAGGAAGGACGACGGGTTTTTGACGATTATCGTTAGTGCCAGATTTGAAGCACGCTGCAGCCGGAGCTATTTATGGTAGATATGTTATACTTTTTTTAAGAATGATCTATGTATAGCCTAGGTAAGTGCCGTCTTAAGATGTGATTATTGTTATTCAACGTGAGTTTCGAAGAAATGTCCAAACATGTATCTGCATGCAATTATGATCTCAACTTGATATTTATTTTCGTCTAAGTTGTTTGAGGTATCGCATTTAAATTAACACCACAGACAGTACATATCATTGCCATCTGCAGAATACAAAATAATGTATTTATTGTTTTTTCACGTTAAGGAATAAATTAACTCATGGGAGAAGATTTCTAGTAGTGTTAAAGTTCAGCACGTCATTAAAAGAAAATTTTTTTTTCGCTTCACGTTCCTGGGACGTGTTTCTTTTAGCCTGTACACATTTTGGTAAAAGAAACTTGTTTCGAAGTTCTGAACCTCTGAATATGCAAGAATAGAACACTTCCGACGAATTCTTGATAGTTTTTTTTTTTTCTCCTGCTTTTTATTCCCGCATTTATTCTTTTTTTTTTTTTTTTCTTTTGTTACTATCGGCACAGGTGTTTAGGTCGAAAAGACAGCTTTGAACTTCCGAACCACAAAGCATGTGACGAGCAGTGCCTTCTGACAACGAGTTTCTAACAATGACCATCTACGCAACCTTTTATGCAGTGAAGAGCGACATTAGCTATACATGTGCATAAATAATTTCAGATTAAAATAAGCTTGACCACGCCCTCTTTCCCCGTATTGTTTTCTTTAACAGTCCGAAATACCTGCAAGGGGGAGAAGAAGGCTGAAGCCCCCCCCCCCCCCCCCCCGCTATCCTCTTTCCCCCCCGTTTTTCCTCTTCCGACGCCACTTGTATGGTAGAACGCTCCTCGACCTCGAGTTGTGTCGGCTTTTGTGCTTTTTGCGAGGTGATTCCTCCATCCCAGAAAATAAACCTCCAGGACAATTATAAACTTCACCGGATCGGATTACTACCCGCGTGCAAGGGGTGGCGAGCTAGTTTACCAGGTCGCTTCAAGGTTTTTCTGAGCCTCAACCTCCTGCTCGCCCCTGGCCGTTTCGAACTGGAAGAGTCTCGTAAAACAGTGTGTTCGTGCAATCACTACTGCGTGATGCAGGTTAAAGACCCCCCCCCCCCCCCCCCCCCCGGGGCTGGCGGTCACAATTCTGCACTGGCAAATATTCTAGCACGTCCGGGACACTGTCGTCTCATTTAATTGCCTGACCAACTTCGCAGAATCTAGATATCACACCCTAACTTTTCTAAACTTGATTTTGTGAAAACCAGTGAGTCGTGATAACATTATTTGAAACTGAAACTGTGGAAAAACTTGAAAATCGGACTTCGAACTTTGAAAACTTGGATTAAAAAGAAATTCAGAATCTTCAAGTTTTTTTTTTTTTTTTTTTGTATTTAGCGTTAAAAGAGAATCGAAACCTTCAAACTTTTCAAACTTTATGCAAAAAGAAATTCGAAAACTTCGAATTGTTCGAACTTCATGTCTATAAAAATTCGAAGCGTTCGAAGTTTTCGAATTCTTTTTACAAAGAATTTCGAAATCTTCGAATTTATCGAACCTGAAGTAAAAAAATATTCGAAATATTCGAATTCGAAATTTTAGAAACCGTGAAAGCTTCGAAATTTTCGAATTCGAAACTTTGCTGTGGACAAAAGTTGCGGATTTTTTGAAATCGAACCTCGGTCGGTACGAAAATATCGAAATTTTTCGAAATCGAACCTCAGTTCGCTTCACAAATATCGAAACCTTTCGAAATCGAACCTAGGGTGGTTCGCGACATCCCTACCCATAGCTGTGCCGCTGATTTGGATGTAATGGCTGTTATTAAATTCAAAACTGTTCAACTCCAGAACCAACCTGGTCAGTGTTGCGACAACGTCTACTTCGGGTGTGTCCACCCGCCTGTTGCTCGCGTACGCGTAACCAGAAACGACCCGTCCAGAATAGTGACCCGCACAACCTCCCTCAAAAAGTGACCTGTGTCTTTTATGTAAGAAGGGAATGTGGGTGGAATGTGTTTTATCAAATTGTCTACAAAGCTCGAAAGTGGTTCAGTTAATGTTCCATTTCCAGAAATAATAGGGTGACCCGGGTTTCCAGTTTTATGAATTTTCGGTAGCATATAAAAACGGCCAGTGGTGGGCTGCGTTTGTTTTAATCCTGCTCGAACTTTCGATGTGATCTTGTTTTGTCTGACCAACGTCGAAAGTGCCTCAGTTACAATGGTTCTATGATGCGAAGAAGGGTCGCATGTAAGATGTTTGTAAAATTTTGAGTCGTTTAGTTGGCAGAGGCCCTCTGCCAAATAATCGTCTGAGTTCATTATAACGATTGCTTCACCTTTATCGGCGGGCTTTATAACGATGTCTGTCCTTAAGCTGAGTGATTTAAGGGCATTCCTCTCATGCAAGTTGAGGTTTTGCCTGCCTGGTCTCTTTTGCCTGAATTGCTGCATAATTTCTCGCTGAACAGCGTATGTATATGTGTGTTAAAAACATTTCATATTTACATGGTGATGATAAAATATTAATCAAGCTCAAATATCTTCACCATTTTCACAAAATACTACAAATTTTTGTGCACTAAATGAGTGCTAAGGAGGCAAGAGACATAAAAAGGGTAAATACAAATACGTATGGAAGTGCAACACTATCACTGGCCAAGTGTGTTAGTGCACCACAGCTCAGACAATCTGTAAAGGAAGCTCACACTGCAAAACCAATGTATTTCATGCTTCGTCTTCACCTGACATTGAAAATGTAATTAACAGTCGACTTTCTTTTCTAAATTAACCAAATCCATTTAACAAGAAACTAGGATGAATGTGAATGTTTGCTTATCTCAGCCCTGTACCATGACCACCTGCAGGTGGCCTTCATTGTTTAACATAATCCACATTTTAGTTTGATAGCTTTTGAAAACAATGCACATCCACATATGCTCAGAGTTTAAAGGGGCTGTGCAACAATTTTTGGGCCTCAACCAAATTATTGCAAGACATAGTTTCCATCCCTTTTAGAATAGAGAACAGAAAACCATTTTTCTGTACATGTGTTTGCTCTTATTTAAAAAAAATGAAACATGCTCACGAGTGTGCACCTCTCAACCGCTCTCAACTTTCCGAGTCATGTGCATAGGGAAGTTGCAAAGGAAGTCCTCTCGGGGAGTGCAGAGCTTCTATGGTAGATGTGTATAGGGAATAGTTTTATGAAGCTGGGGTAGATGGCGCTATTGACCGGTTAACTTTGCTAAACGAATGGAAACCTCCTTTAGGGAACATGGTATTGCATTTTCCATGTTAGAGAGAGGGATATGTAAACGGCTGCAAAGTGGAAAATCACAGCACAACTACGTATGTTTTCTATCAGTCGCACCAAGGTTAACCTAAAATGGCACTGTTTGTAAAATAAATATAAAACAAACATTCCCCTGCTTTTCTAGTGAATGAACATGACCCTGCCTATCAAGAATGTGGCCCAGCATGTATTAGTTGATTTCATGAAAATTTGGAACTTTACAAAACACAGAATTTTTAACATCCACGCGAACTGCCTTCCTCAGAACTGCCGCAGCAGTGACCATTTTAAGAAAAGAAAACTTCCCAGCCGAAATGTGAGGAGCACCACAAAATGCTGAATCGTCAACTTCAAGTTCCTTAACAACTAAGCCTGTGCATCATTAAGCGTATAACAAAAGATTGAACGAATATAAAACACTTTTCACCCTGGAGAGGACTATAACGGTGTTGTTACTTTTTTGAGCACGTGTGTATTGAGACGAGTGGTACACAACACCTCGAGCAATGAATCTTGAAAATACAGAAAGACAAGGAGGAATTGCACCAAGAGCAGAGATAATGCACCCTTTCTTGATACTGCTGAACTTGGATGGCTGCACATTGCCCAAAACAGTTATGCCAGAGATTGTGTCCCCAAAGTGGCACCTTTTCTCATCTTTGAAAAACGTGTCTTTTTCATTACATCGGTTCCTTTAGTCAAGACATAGAAATGTATAGACTGTTTAAGTATGGCCTTCTGTAGAACCTGCATCGCTATTCCACGGTTTCCCTTGATGGGTTTAACTAACACACCGTTGTAAGACTTGAAGCAAAAGGCAGAAGGGGTCCACAAAGGCTCCCAGTGCAAGACATCCTTTGCCGGGTGCTGGAGCAGATGAACATTGAAGACCATGTTGATATCTCCATAGAGTATGTTGCATTTTATCACAAACTCGGTTCACAAGATCTGAGCTGTGTTAATGTCATCTCTTGTGAGTGCCTCGTGAACGAGGTAATAAACAGAGTGCACAAGAAGGAGCCAGGTGGCCAAGAAAAGGCTCGGGCGAAATTCCGCAGAGCACCAGTAGCGAATAGTGCACAAGGCCACGAACGATACTCTCGGGCCTTCCAGAGTTTTTGTTTGCTCACTCCCTGGGGAAACCTGCCCAGCTTGGATGGTGGCTTGATGGCTTTCATCCTATGGTCTACGAACCTCACAGCTGCTGGTTCTCTTACATAGAACGCCCCCGCACTGTTGCTGTCAAACCACAAGTTCAAAAGTGACCGAGAAACATGGAGGAGGACAGCATGCATATGGTCAGGAACGAAAGACTCAATAACGCTAAAAGACGGCAAGTTGAGCAATGGAGAGGGGCCCTGAAAACCTCTACAGATAACACCTCCTGACGCAGCTTCGTACATGTCACGAATTTCCCTTTTTAATTTTCGGTCTTGAGCCACCTCTGCACTGACTGTATAGCGAATTGCCCTACCAATGAACGATCCGGGATGAAGGCACCAGCTGCTGCTGCAGTAGGAGTTGAACTGCATCATGTTTTGCAGGAAGGGGTGAGCCACAGAGTCCACACTGCAGCAGACTGCAAAGGCCTTACAACTTCCAAGCCATTGCGCTTCCACACAAAGCCCTTGTCACAAAGAACATTGCACTGCTGCACAAATCTTTTCAGGTATAGCTCCGGTGGTTCTTTTCAAACCACGTTTGTACAGCACTTAAAACAAATCTTTTTATTTTCCTAAGATTATCTGCTCCAAAATCATCTTTTGCTGCTCCGAAACACTGTCTTGGCTGCACCAAAAGCCGCTTTTGCTGCTCCAAAACACTGCTTTGGTTGCTCCAAAGGCCACATTTGCTGCTCCAAAACACTGTTTTGGTTGCTCCGAAACGTGCGCCAAAATGGCTTAGGCCAATCACATCACTGATGTCCACTCTGTAGTCAAACGCTTTTCTATCCTTGCATCTAATGTCCTTTTGTGGGAGCAAAGGGCATTTTTCAATTCTGTTTTCTTGAGCGGTTCCTGCGCATTTCACCTTCATTGATGACAGCTTTCGCACAAGCTTTAGGCTTGTAAGAATGTTATAAAAAAAAAACACATGCAAACAGTAGTCAAGCTTGGTCTTGAGTCGCCTGACCATTTCGAAGACAACAGATCCACCCAGACCAAGGTCGTTTCTTCCATCAATGTCACCTCCAAATTTGCCTTGGTAAGGCTCCGTGGATACCAGATATCCCGGTGGTGTGCATATGCATCACCGTTTGTAGCAGAAGCGTATCGGCTTTCCCCGCAAATGCTGTTTGCAACCGTGCTTCCCAAAGTACTCGCACATGCTTTCGTCGATGCTCTAACACTCTTGAGTTGGTGCATACAAAAGAAAGCGGTGGTTCAAGAGCTTGAACAGAGTGCACATCTTGGAGAACTTTTCACCTTGTGGGAGGTGATAATTGAAGGGCTACCTGGTGATAGTGGTACAAGTTTAAAAATACTGTTCTGAGAAAATTGACAATAAAGGTGTGAAACCTTTAATGTCAAATTTCTCAGTAACTGGAAAAATAAAAATGTGCTCAATATTACAAATTTTTTTTGTCTACGTTTTCCGATTTCCAAGCTTAGAATGCGCAAGGATGTGAAGTATTAGGTTCTATAAAGGTGAACATACAAAGCAAACTTGTATCATTATTGCCTGCCACCACTGATTTTCTAACATAATACTTCACCTTTTATTGCATTAAGTGTACAGGGTAGGATTTCTTTTACTCAAACTTTGCCAGAGACTTTATCTCCTCTTTAGTCGTCTACGTCGAAACCATTTTCATTGTCAGCGACGCTGTTGATGCGCTGGAGGTACTCTTTCAAAGCTGACCGCTTTCCGGCAGAGACATTACGAAGCAGCTTTTCCTCTCATCCTTCGCTTTGGCCGATGATACTCAGATTTTGGGGAGAGAGGAAAGCTTCTTACATCAGCAAACAGCTCATTCAGCGTCTTTCCACAATAAACAGAATGAGAGGAGGCTGACATCAACGAATTGTTCTGGTGAAGTTTTGCGTAACCTTGTCGGTACTCAATCACGCAAGCTTCCGAAATTTTCTTTTTTCGGTCGCGATGGACATTATTCTTTAGAATAGTTTCGAAATCAATGATGATGGCGTTCTTCTTTGCGTCAACCATCATGAATGGTGGTTCTCTCGACATCTAAATTGCAGACACATAGTCTTCTGGGCTCTCTACAACTTCCATTCGCTTCAAAACTTTCGCATACGTCCCAAAGTTTCGGTCACAAGTTGAAAATGAATGGTCGCGAGCGGGGAACACCTAAATGACAGGGACGTGCACAGATGCTGCCAAGATGGCACAGAATGAAAAGACTGTGTAGTTCTGATTTTGTCAACCGCAAGTGTCAAAAAGCAGGACTATTTTCTTATGTCTCTGCTTGCAGTGATGCGATTGCTGCGCCAATTGCGCCACACTGTGCCAACAAGCTAGCCCTCATACATCCTGCTATATTTTGCCAAAATATAGGTAATCTGCGCCGAGCCTGCGCCAGAAAACAAATTTCGGTCACCTTTCAAAACCGAAACAAAACTGAGTACCGTAACTGAGCATATGTGTGTGTTATGTGGCGCAAGCAGCCTCCCAACACAAAGTACCCTGCGTCAATTGTCCACCCGGTCTTGCATGGTTTTCCCGCCATCTCGTATTTCGCGCTCTCGTCGTATCGTGGTCTCGTCTCGCGTTTTCTAAAAATATTTTTAACTATAAATGCAGGTGTGTTCAGACGCTCCAACAATAGCGTGCCGGGTGCCAGCCATGCCGTCATGCTGTGAACCGAAACCACGTTTTTGCGCAGCGGGAGTTACTTCGTGAGCTGAAGCACTCGCTGCTGAAAGCAACGGCCTTGGGAAAACAATATATGGTCCCTACCTTCCAGTCACCGTGGTCGCACGACGTCGGGTGTTGCTGTCCCCACGTCGCTGCAGATATGGCGCTTTCTAAAATGAAACTAAGTACCGCCACATGTTGATCAGCATTCCTGTTTGTGTTTAAATCATGTGTTACTACAAAAATCCCTCTTTAACTCAAAGACTGCTGTGTCGAAGTATTGATTACCTAGGTTTCTCTTGGTGGGCTTTTTTTTCGAGAGGGACCCCAGTACGTGAAAAATCTGACTCGAAAGAAAGTTGGTGAAGAGAAGTGAGCTAAAGCAAAGAAAGCAATGTCTGCACGCTGAACCCGCACAGCGCGCTTGTTTGTCTCGAGTTCAGTCGTTGCACAAAGCGCTCCAAGAACGTCATGACCCTGGCTCGCAATGTCTTGCATCAATGCGCCCAGGTTCTCCTTTTTGTTTGTGTGTGTGTGTTTAGCTTGTATCTTGTTTGCCGCCCTGGCAAGCAGGCGCCGCTTAATTTTTTTTTTTTTTTGGTTGTATGTTTGACAGTTACATTTTGCATAAAATTTTAGGAATCAGTTGGCGACGGAGCAAAGTGACATGGTTTCGGTTTCAACCGAACAGCCGTTGTCTCCGCTCGCGCGACGAAGCACGCGGAACTGCAAGCCTGCCGAAGTTGCCCTCACTTGCATGCGAACATGATTGCACGACAGAGGCACCAGCCGGGACGCTTGCAATCTATTGTTTTACAATTGCTTACTTTTTACGAAAATCAGAACACAACTCAAAGTGCCCTTCATTTGTGCAGCACTCGAAACAGATATTTTTATTTTTCTGAGAATATCTACTCCAAAAGCCACTTTTCCTGCTCCAAAACACACTGTTTTGGTTGCTTCAAAGGCCTCATTTGCTGCTCCAAACACTGTTTTGGCTGCTCTGAAAAGTGCTCCAAAATGGCTTAGGCCAATCACATCACTGTGCTTGTCGAAACATTGATCAATTGCATGCTTCAAGAAAGCACACATGCTGTTGGCTTCTTTCTTGGCCACTCCTTCTATATAGAAGAACATGTAGGAGGCGTCTATTCCATGCACATGAACGTTGCAAAGATATAACCCAACAGATATAACACCAAGAGAAGTATTAAAACCTCCGAACTGCTTGGTGCTGCGCTAACTGGTCCGAGTATGAACCTTCATGTGCCTTTTCCTCGGCGCTTGAAGTTTGGACCGTACTACGTGCTCCGTAGTGACGTGGAAAAGACAGACGGTAGTTACTTTGGGCGGACGGCGGCTCTCGCCTGCCGAGTGCCGACTGTGATTGGTTGACAGTCGTGTACACAAAACCGTACCTGCTTCTCTTATAGTTATGTTTTAGAGCAGCTTCCTGATCACTAAACCTCGCAAACATGTGCTGAACTTTCGCAGGGTATCTACCAATCTGGAAAACTTTGAATTCTCAGGGAATTTCGGGTCATCTGGAAAAGTCATGGAATCATTCAAAAAGTGGGATAAATAAGGGAAAATGACCATTGAAAATATTCAGCCTTGGCACTCATGGAATTTGATCGAAATAGTCAGGAAAAAACCTAGAAAAGTCAGGGAATTTGAAATGAGTAATTTGGTAGACAACAATGATTTTGTTGACAGTCCACACATTTCTACACACGACAGGCACATGCCGTGTGCAGCATAGTGCAGTGTAGAGTCTCCCGTGTCTCACATGGTGGCCAGACCAAGCGGCTGCCGGCCACTTGTGCAAGTTAAATAAGGCGCAGCCGTGGAATGCTTTTCGACTGCTGCAAATACACCAGTGGGAGCGTCCGGCCGTGGCCTGACTGCCCACGCTAGGACGTCCGACGTAGACTCCGCGTTCTGGATATGTCTGATGTATCTTTAGACTTTGCGTCCCAGGTACTCCCGACGTATCTTTAGACACAGCACCTTATAATAGTAGTGGATAGGATCATGTTCAGTGCGCAAGCAACATTATTACAGTCGGAGGGTAGAATTCTATTCCTGTTGCGCAGGTAGTTCCCCAGCTAGGCACACACTTGAAGACGACGCTGCACTCTCTCTCTCGGGGCAAGCTTCGTGGGAGCCCTCTGCCCTCGTGCACTCATTCGCACGTTGTGTCATGTTTGCTCATGTAGCTCCCGCAGGTCTGTCGTGTTGCCGAGTTGCTGCAGCCCTGGTGTCGCTCTGTCCAAACGTTGGTCGTCGGGCAGCACACTGGAGGAACACGAAGCTCGGAGCCTCCCCGGTGCGCACAAGGTGGAGTTGAGCAGATCTCCAAGGTCTTCTGATGCACATGTGTACTCCTGTGAGACAGGTGTCGCACCCCGATTCCGAGATGTGGTCGCACTGGCAGTCTTGTTGGTCCTCGGCGGCCGTCAAGGAGTGCTGGAAAGCAGAATTCTATACCTCTTGCGCTGGTAGTTCCCAGCTAGTCATGCCTTTAAAGATGACTTCGCACTCTGTCTGGGGGTAAGCTTCGGAAGGCCCTTGTGCACCCATTCGCACGTCGTGTCGCCTTTGCTCACGTAGCCCGCAGATGGCAGGGCGGCGAGTTCACACATGAGCCCCATTTGTCCCTCTATAAACCAACCTTGCCATGTTGCTTGTCCATCTCTGGCTGCATTCTTGGGACTCTTTGCTCTTCAAGTCATTATCCCTCGTGATTATGTTCCATGGAACATGCAGTGCTGTTTTGGGGGCAGTTTTCACGAAAAAGCTGACACTTGAGTGGAAATGCCTTGGTGCTGCAGTGGAACCCAGGCCTCATCGATGTCCACGAAAGATTACCAACTTCGTCAAGAACTGTTGGACAGTGCGACCTCTGTCTGCGGCACTCTGCTGATGGCACATGTGGTGGATTCGCAGCTTGAAGGACTCCACATTGTCTTGATTGTAATTATGCAGTAGAACTGGTTTTCGATTGTCTGTGCCAAGAAGAGGTAGTCAAACCTCTTAAAGAGCAGAGTCATAAAGATGATGACCATTGCCTCTGTCTGCAGTTTTTGTAGCTGGTTTCGCCCTCCTTTGGCCGCCTCGTCAAAGTGCAAACGAAACACCTTCTCCGCTGTGAGGGGCTCCACAGCCCCTCACAGGCCCAGGATGTCCTGTCAGGGGCTATGGGGCCTACCAGCACCCTTGACCAGTATCAGGTCGCACTTGACTCTTGCAAGAAGTGTGATTTTAGAGCACTCTGGGCACTTGGTCACTTAGCAAAGTTGACTGCCATGTTTCCAGCAATGTACTCTTCAACACATTCGGCAAACTTCGAAAGCGTCTTGTAGGACACAGTATTGCTGGCTTTTTTGCCTCTTGCATCCCCAGCCCTTCTCTGGTCTTGCTGGTGTTGCACCGACAAGCTTAAGAGAAGCGTCTCGGTGCCGTCGACCTGGCAGTTGCCGCAAGTATGTCGGCAAGCAAGCCATTTCTGTATGCTGACCGAAATTCTATTGCTGTGGGGTTGTTATCACACATTCCGTTCCGTACAGTGGCAAAGAACAGCTCAAGATGGTCTTGACAGAGCTTTCGTGTCGGCAGACATCTGAGTGGCAGACTGGGGCTCCAGACCAGGTCTTCGACGAGACCTTTGAAGGAATCAAGGACGTGTAGGAAACCGAGGGCTGGAGTCTTCCTTACCCCTTGGCTCAACGGCTCGCCCGCTACCTCCTTCAGGGTTCGAAGGTAGCGTGAAGCTTGCTCTATTCTTTCAGAATGGCGACTTGGTTGCTGGCACGAACGGGACATTTGCTTCCACGACCAAGTGAATGACACGAGTTTGTCAGGTCGAATATGTCATTGGCTGCTGCGGCAAGCTAGGCAGTGGCCTCAACACCCTCGAAGCCTCAGATGCCGTTCTCCTTGCAAAACAGCAAGGTGCAGCTGACGGACCGGCTCAAGTTTGGGCTGCCAGTGACACCTTCATCTTTTGTCTCTCGAAGTCCATGCGCTGCTTTCGGAGCTTGTTGGCTGTGTGAAGGCCTTCTTGCTGCTGCAGATTGTCCTGAGCCACAAGGTACCACCAGGCCACGACCCTACCTGCCCTATCTCTGATGCACCCTTTCTCGGCCAGAGGGTTGCGCATGAGCTTTAGCATATTGCAGGCATCCAAGACAGCGTGGACCCTGCTGGTGGGGTCCAATGGATGTGCGAACTAGCTCTTCATCGGCTGAGCAAAGCGCGCTCCGAGCACTGTGAGCATGGTAATGTTGCAGTTTGTCCCATCACAGGTCACACTTATACACTTTGCTCCAGCATCCTTCAGTTAGATGATGTACTCCCGTACCAGGTTGGCACGAGCGTTGCCGTCCAGACATCGATGAGGGCGTAGCCCAGGGGGATCTTCCAGTTTTGGTTGACTGCCACTGCAGAAATACAAGTGCGTGCTTGGCAAAGGTGACACAGTTGTTGCGGATGGTGCCGTGACTCAGGTCGCTGTACCCGACGTCTTTACCATCCCAATCTGTTTGTCTTTTCGTGCCCATCCCGTCGACCATCAGGCTGACGAAAAGACATTCCTTTTGGGCTTCCTGTGCGACTTCGTCAAGGGACTGCTAGGTCGTACACATTAGAGTAGGACAAGCAACCCTCACTCTTGTGCGCATTTTTGTGTGTTGTCAGAAGCCCTGCAGGTGACACAGCCTGTGCCGAAAGCTACGCACACCGCTGTTCGCATTTCATTAGGCCCCAACTGTATATTAGGTATGTTTATTATTGAAATATTAAAAATGAATAAAAGTTGTTATAAAAAATATTTTTAATTTTTGTGTTAAAAATATGGCCAACCTAGTGGATATGTTCTGCAACTTCATGAAATCTGACATATCTTTGTGACACCTGCATGACACTGAGAATAGCTTGTGTTCCGTTGCATATTTTCTGCTTTCTGTTGTGTAAAACAAATTCAAAAACCCGTCGTGGGTGCCATATACATGGTGCGCTCTTCACATCGGATGCTCAGAACGAACCCCTGCTTATATAGTCTGTTAAGGACAGCTATCTTGGCGGTGTGGGATACGCCCATTCAGGAACACTGCAGAGGCTTTGTGTTAGCGCACACTCAACAGCGATGGCCACAAATATGGCTGCCAGTGAATATCGTATATATAAAGAAAAATGTAAACAACAATGTACAGTCAGGGCCCAGTGAAACGCGAACAAAGGGTTTGTGGTTTTCGGTACATGCTGCACCACCTGTGCAAATTTACTTATTTATTTATTGTACTTTTCTTCGGAGCCCCTAAACGGCCCTTGGGCCTACATAAGGGTGCACCTCTTGATGTGCTCAAGCAGTGTAGCATAAGAAGCAGGCACATAAAACACAAGCATAATATGATGAAACAAGGACATATAAGTGAAAAGTAAAAAGAGAAAAAATGTGCATAAAGTGCTGAAATGGGAGCCGCGAGTGCGTGGGTCACTCACCAGCACATTGGACCCTCGCTTGGCACATTCTCAGCTTCGGTGTTGTGCCTCTCTGTGGTGCCGTATGCATCAAAAACCACAAACCCCTGTTAGCAATTTAATGGGACCCAACTGTGCACAAATAATTCAGTATCCTCAATACATGTTTAAACACAGGAGAGGGGCAAACCGACTTGGAGCTTGACGAAGGCTTTTGGCCCAAAGCTGGAAAGCACAATATGTAGTTGTAAATAAGAAACATTTTAATTTTCTTGCTTTTCTTTGTTTTGCTTGCTTGCATTTTATGAAACAGACTGTGTCTGTTTCATAAAATTTGAAGGAAACGAAAACTATGGTGCGCCCATTACATTTCCCAAGGCCCGTATTATCGGATTAATACAATCATATCTATTGTAGCATTAGTTGATATGAGCTATCCCGCAGGCGAGAGTTAGCAGATGGGAAGCGGTTTTGAGGCTCTACTTTTGCGTTTAAACGACACTGTACACAAATAAACAAACATGGTGGGAATGTACTTCCAAAGCCATGCTGCGGCCACACTGGTTGTTGCACCCAGACTTGTACACATTACTGAAAAACAGTAAGGAATTGCATTTACAATTACTTGAGGCTAAATTGTAATTAATTACAATTACAATTACTCTCCCATAAAAGTAAGTTACCGTTACCCCAGAAAGTAATCCGTTAGCTTTGTGGCGTTACTTTCAACAATAGTTTCATTTCATTTCATTTATTAATCCTTAAGGGTCCTCTGTCGAGGACATTACATAAGGAGGGGGCAACACAAGAAATTATACAAGAAATGAAAAAAAACAACAACATAAAAATTACATAACAACGCACACTCATGCAACGTAGCTAAAATTGCATAACAACGCACTCTCATGCAACGTAGCTAAAAAAAAAAAAAAACTTGGTGTGGAAAAATACGACATGATGGAGCTTTTGAAAACCACAGGGTCAGTTATTGTAATGAGCGATTCTGGAAGACTGTTCCAGTCCACAGTTGTTAGTGGGAGAAATGATTTGTTAAAGGCATTACTGGAACCCGATATACGTTGAAAATTGTAAGAGTTATTGAGCCGACGAGATGACCGTGCGGGAGTGCGCAGGAATGAGCTTCGAACAGTGGGATGGTAGTGGTAAAGTTTATGGAGTAAGCAAAGACGTGCAACCTTGCGGCGTACCTGCAGAGTTAGTAAATTTAGGCTTGTTTTCATGGCAGAGACACTGTTTTTATAGTCATAGTTTGATAAAATGTAGCGGGTTGCTCGGTTTTGAATTGCTTCCAGTCGGGTGATTAAGTAATTTTGGTGCGGATTCCATATTGTAGATGCATATTCCAATTTTGGTCGAATGAAGGTTTCGTATGCAAGTTTCCTAAGCTTTGGAGGAGCAGCATTCAAGCAACGCCGGATGTAACCAAGGGTCCTTGCTGTGTCCGAAGAAATTGTGTTAATGTGATTAATCCATGTCATATCGGAAGTTTGTACGACACCGAGATATTTATACCTATCGACTTCTTCAATGATCTCGTCGTCCTGCACATACTGGAAGGAGGAAGGAACTCTTTTATGAGAAAAGTGGATTAATTTGCATTTAGATTTATTTAGTGGCATCAACCAGGTGTTACACCACTGAGATATATTATCTAGGTCCTTTTGGATGAGTTTGCGGTCATTAGGTGAAGTGATCTCGCGATATAGAACACAGTCGTCTGCAAAAATATGTATGTGAGAAGAAATAGAATTTGGAAGGTCATTAATAAATATTAGAAAAAGAAGAGGCCCAAGGACTGTGCCCTGGGGCACGCCAGATGTGACATTAATTAAATCAGATTCGTACCCATTTAAGACTGTGTACTGTATTCGCGAGTCAAGAAAATTACGTATCCACATTAAGACGTGGGGGTCTAGATGAAGGTGAGAAAGTTTAGAGATTAAACGAATATGTGGGACACGATCAAATGCCTTGGAGAAGTCTAAAAATATTGCGTCTGTTTCGTTGTGAGATTGAAGGCTGCAATGAAGGTCATGTGTAAATTCAAAGAGTTGCGTCTCACAAGAGTAACCTTTGCGAAAGCCATGTTGGTGATGGTAGAAGAAGTCATTGTAATCTAAATGCGACATTATATGCGAATAAATGATATGTTCAAGAAGTTTAGATGGAACGGAAGTTAGTGAAATGGGACGATAGTTAGAAGGCAAGGAACGATCATCACTTTTGTGGACTGGAACAATCCTACCTACTTTCCAATCGGATGGGAGGCAACCTTCGGATAGTGACTGATTAAATATCAGTTGCAAAATATCACTAGATACAATTTTTTCAGAATCTTCGGTGATATGTTATCTGACCCTGAGGATGGTGAAAGCTTGAGCCCATCGATAAGAGTGGCAATACCGGCCGATGAAACGTTGATAGGGGCCATGGGCTCGTAGTGAACAGTGGGTAGCTCAGGCACATTTAAAGGGCCCATGAAACGATTTTTGGGTTGGGATAGATCATTTTAGATTGGGATTTTACTAATAGAACATCGTTCAGTGGGCCAAAAGAAAAAAGGTAGAAAGTCAAAAGCCTGACATTCAGTGCGAAAATTTGAAAACACAGCGGACTATTTCGTTCCTCCTCCCCTTCGTAACCGCTCTGCCTTTTCACTGGGATACATCCGCGGTCCCAAAAGCGTGTCATCGGGTCCAAACTGACGTCACACAAAACCGGACCTTATTTAGACCCTTCACCCCTAAGCTGACATTGTGGTGGAAGCTACGCGTTGGCCGGACCAATCGGCCACCTCCGTTTCATCACCTGACTTCATTCTCTGCAGCCACATTTGCCACGCTTACGTGGCAAAAGTGTGGCTGGCCCAAGGAGCACGTAGCTTCCACAGCACTGTCAGCTTAGGGGTGAACGGGCTAGGGAAAGAAACTTTTGTCTGAGTTTTGAGCGACGGGCTAATCTTCTAGGGGGACAATGGCTCTCTCCGGGTACATAAACCAAGTTCCGAGCGAGAGGGGTCTCCCTTCTTTTCGCCTTCTTGAACTGTTTGGTGGAATGCGCGATATATGAGTTGAGGAGGAAAGCGAAACAGGAAAAAGTTGGAAAAGCGTTTCATGACCCCTTTAAAGGACACTCGTCCGTGAAGATGGATGCGAAAAAGGTATTCATTACCTCTGAGCACATTTTAGAGCGCAGCTCTTAGGGGCCCGTTTCCGGCTTGAGCGGCGTCGCCGTCGGCGTCGCCGTCGCCGTCGGCGTAACCGCGCGGTGCATCATGGGAAATGTCCCATAATGCACCGTGCGAGCCCCCCACCGGGGTCACGTGACCTCGGGGGGGGGTCACATGCCCCCCCCCCCCCCCCCCGAGGTCACGTGACCCCCTCATCGAGGTCACGTGACCCCTCGAGGTCACGTGACCCCCCGAGGTCACGTGACCCCCGCCGATGTCGCGTGACCCCCCGATGACGTCATTGTCACTGATGGCGTCACCGACATTCGCATCGTCATCGTCATCATCACTGGTAAAGTCATCAGTGACGTCACTAATGACGTCATCGGTACCCGCATCGTCATCAGTGACGATGACCATGCGGGTACCGATGACGTCATTAGTGACGTCATCGGTGATGATGACACTAATGACGTCATTATTGACGTCATTAATGTCATCATCACCGAGGCATTGGGGGTCACGTGACCCCCAAGGTCACGTGACCCCCCCCTGGTTAATTTAACCCCCCCCCCCCAGTGCCCTTCCCTCCTCCTCCTCAAGAGCTGCGCTCTAATTCGGCGTTACAGGGAGTTGTAAGCGGCTTTCACTTTTTTTCCTCAACTGGGTTGCCACCCTCATCGACAAGTTGAATGATATCATTGTTGTTTTTTGGGGTTGTCCTGAAGGATAGTTGGAAGGTCCTGATTGAAATATTTTCTCTTTGAAGCTTTTATTAGATGAATATAATCCTTAAGGCAATTATAATACTTCTCCCAAATATTTGAACAGCTGGTCAGTCTTGCTTTGCGAAAGAGGCGTTTTTTCTTATTGCCAAGTGATTTAAGTCTTTTCCAGGGCTGGCAACCATGACTTCGGATCCGCAGAGTAGGTACAAATGCCTGAATAAGGTCATTCAATTCATTTTTATATAAAATCCAGTTGTCATTCACACTCCTTAGATTAAAATGGATTTGGTACGACTGCAAGAAAGTGGTCAAATTTCTGTTCATTGACACGAAATCTGCTCTACCGTAGTCCCGTATCACCTTTTTGACAGGCATCTTCACCAAAATGGGAAGGGACAGCGAGATGTGCAAAAGTTTATGGTTACTGAATCCATTGCTGTAGGTAACGAATCGAACAAGATCAGGGGAGGACGTGAGTACAAGGTCAAGGATGTTATCCCCACGGGTTGGGCTCAAAACGACCTGGGTTAGATTAAAAAGCAAACATAGTTCCAGAAACTCGCGAGAATCACGTGATGCATCGGCTGTTAGACGTGACCAGCTTATGTTGGGAAAGTTGAAATCTCCGAATAACAGAAGGTTCGCTTTTGGAAAACGTTCAGTTATCTCCAATAGGACTTTATGCAATTCACTTGTGAATGCAGAGTCACTTTTCGGGGGTCTGTAGCAGACAACAAGTACAGTTTTAATTATAGCCGAACAAAGACAGACACAAGTAATTTCCAAACTGCATTGTAACAATGCAGAACGAAGTGATATGCCTTTTGACTCCGATAAGAACACCACCACCGCGTTGGAGTGGCCTGTCCTTTCGGTAGATACAGAGATTAAGGTGATCGGGAAATAGCTCGTCATCGCGAACATCTGGCTTCAACCATGTCTCGGTCAGCACAGCAATATCAGAATTGCTATCTTCCAAAACACTGCACAGTTCCTCTCTTTTATGCATGAGGCTGCAAATATTAGTGGAAGAAACGTGATATGACGAACTTTTTGTTACCGTACGTGTTAATGAACTGGGAGCATTACGAGATGGGCTTATTACAGAGCGTAGTTATGCAGAAAATTCTTTTACACGGTCTAATGCAGCGTCATATACAAAGAATTTGTTTAGCATACGGAGTTTATCGAAACGAATCTTGAATGGGACGTTTTGTGGCGTTGCGAATTGAAACAGCTTACTCTGTGCTAATCGAACAGAGGGTGATAAGTCTTCTCGGACAGCAAATTGGGAGCCCTTCAGTTTAGATCCCGATGCCAAGACTGCGGTTTTATCTTTGAACCTCAGAAACTTTCCAATAATCGGTCTGTTTTTCTCAGGGCAAAAACGACCTAAACGATGAGATCGTTCAAGATTGTTGGCATCTAGCGTTAGTCCAAGCCTCTCCCTACAGAACTCAAGTATCTTCTCTTCTGATTGAAACCAAGATTCAGAATGCGAATCTGGGATGCCAAGAATCAAAAGATTTGACCGCCGAAGCCTGTTCTCTGCGTCGTCACACCTGGTCCTAATTTCCAAGAGCTCAGAGTTTACTGTGTTATCGTTGTCAATGGGTGGGTTCCGGGGTGCTTGTAACGGGACCGCCGCGAGATTGCGTTCGACCGCAGCGACCCTCTCTAACAGTTCATTGACCAGTGTGTCGGTCGTTTTTTTATTGTTTTGAAGCGACGTGATTGACGCTAGCATTGCGGACTGTCCAGCCTCTATTCGCTGCACAGCTGCTAGAATAGACTCTAGTTCAGGGGTGGCCAGGCTGGCCTGGCCTAAGAGCCGCAAACAAAACCACGGAACTTCCAAGAGCCGCGGGGGGGGGGGGTGCAAACGACTTTTGTTTAGAGTCTGACTGTACGTATGGGGGCACAAGGATGTACGACTGTACGTATGGGAGTACAGTGTGCTTTATTATGAAACCTTTTCTTCTTTTTTTTTTCCGGGTGAAACGCGGAAAGGGGCGAAAAGGGGGGGGGGGATGTCCCCCTACGAGGGATCCGCGAGCCGCACTTGGACCAGCAAAGAGCCGCATGCGGCTCGCGAGCCGCGGTTTGGCCACCCCTGCTCTAGTTTATCGGTTTCTATGGGGCCAGGGTTTAGTTCTACATCACCCGATAGAATGAGAAGCTGCAATAGAAACGCCACATAACTATAGTTCAGAACTAGACACAGTAGCTTTTTTTTACACAAATCAACCAGGTCGGTGGGGCACGACATCGCAAGCAGGCAAGGGTCATCATCGTGAAAACATGCGGTATTTTTAAAGTAACTAACCTGCACCAAAAACAAGGTCATCGTAGTTTCCGTGACGATGCCGCGCCCCGACTGGTAGAGCTGCGTTGAGTGCTTTTGAAGACATGCATCGGATATGGTTCCAGGTTGCCAGGCGAAGAAGCTTTTGTCGTTTAGTTTTGGCGGGATGTAAGCCGGGTCGTCGGGCGTATCCACCATGCAGAAGGTGCTCGCGTCCAAGAAGAAAGGGGCGTTGACGGTGAGTGTGCATCCAGGAGGGGCAGTTGGCTGCGCCGCTGACAGGGCAGCGGATAGCAGCATCTGCACCAAAAACAAGGTCATCGTAGTTTCCGTGACGATGCCGCGCCCCCAAATGTCTTCAATTAAGAAACAAAGGGAAGAGGGTTATTCAAGTTCTTATTGTTGCAACCTGTTCCATTTAATGACCTTGAGTATTTGAGCAACAGCTGACTCTCGAAAGTCTCGTCGGACATTTTGCGTCATTTCTTACTCAATATGTTGACTGCTACGCTGAACACCCTTTGAACTGAGGCACTGTATGGGAGTGCATATTGTGCCTCATGAATGTTTTATGCTCTGCATTGAGCTTTTTCAGCGAAGCAATAGAAGTACGATCTAGCTTGAAAATAAAGCAAAGCTTCGTCCTTGAAGCCGTTGCCTGATATTCAGAGTTTTAGTAGATCGTTCCGATACCTCCGATACCCCCGATAACGGTACCCGATAACGATATAATGCATGCGCAAAGGCAGCGGCGGAGTATCGGATATCGTTATCGGAGTCATCGGACCGATCTACTAAAATGCTCCATTGTCTAAATCGCGAAGCTGTGGAAGTCATCAGGCATCTAGCCAAAACTAGAATAAGAATTGATTTATGTCTATCTTTCTATACCGGCATATATTGCCAGACAATAGCAAAGCATAGTTGTAACAGTAATGTGATAGTTAAATAATATATAAGGTTTGGCTCGATTTTCTTTCTCCTTTGGCTCTGAACAGGTCGAGCCTCGGTTGAAACGTTGGTGAATAAAAAATAAAGAAGTTTCCAGTATATAAATATACGTAATCGAAAAAAGGGCCTTCCATAACATTTAATTAGTACGTCGGTTAAAACAAGGAAATCTAAACCCACATTTGTTGTGTGTACCTTTCTTGGTGCCGTTCAAAAACGCATGGAGCACGAACCGACTGCAGTTTACTCCGGTGTTCTCAAGATAGACGTCCGCTGATGCCACCGGCAGCAAAGGGCAGAGTACTAAGTAAGCCGCGCTATGGCCCACTCACGAGTTTCACTCTCTCCTCAAGCCCAGAATATCAAGTCTACGTCAGCCACCATTATGTTTTATTTGAAAAAAATACCTGTTTGAGATAAGATACGTCCTACTGGGGTAAAAACAGGAAGAAGCAGAAAAGAAGACTATTACCATTTTTGGAGTGCTCGCAAAGAGCTGACTCACAAAAAGGGTGACTGAGATGCAGGTAACCTGGCTGGAATTTACAAATAAAGTGGGCCAACCCTAGAAGTTGGACTACAAAAAAGTAGCTTTTAACACAGGGTCAAATAACGTGAAAGAAGCAGAAAAAAATAAAATCAAATCGATCCTGTTTTAAGATGGTAAGTGTGCAGCAACGAACGAGGATGCTTGTGGCAATAACACCTTCACATATTATCACATCTCTTTCAGTGGATTTTAGGGTAGACGGAGCGTTGTCTCATGGTGTGACATTATGAAAATGGTCGAAGTCACTATAACCGAGAAGGACATTGTTAATTCTTGTCTGTGCACTTACCGCCTCGAGCTTCTCGAAGAGGCACACAATCACTTGGTGTCCTTCTCTCCCCGTCTTTGATCGCAAAGAAAAAACAAAGGGACTAAAAAAAGCGGATGTAACTTGCACCCCCCTCCCCCCCTCTTTTTATGTTTATTTGGATTTAAAAAAAAAAAAAAAGGTTCAGGGGCTTGGTGTTGCAAAAAAAAGGCTTTGCAAAACTGAAGAGTTCCAAGCCTCCCTTTGCAGTGTCACTGCGCTGGACTTTACCAAAATAAAAACAATTATTTCTTTAGCAAGGAGAGGGGGGGGGGGGGGGTTGGTCCTGAAAAAAAAAAATGTAACGGATTACAAGGAATCTGTTATGTAAAAAATATAAGGGAATTACTTTAAAATTACTCTTGAAGATATGTAATTATTCCGTTTCTAAATGACTGATAAATGTAAGGGATTACAAGTAATTTCGTTACTTGTGACAGATTACGTATAAGTCTGGTTGCACCCATAGCAGTGTGTGCTGACGTACTCGCACATCGTATCGGAGCTTCCATCGGGCTCGCAATGGCAGAAAACTGCTCTCATAATACACTCATTCGAGTACATGCGGTTGGAGCGTGTGTATTCGAACCTCGGCGAGCTTAAATACAGCGTATTTATGCTCGCCGAGGTTTTTAGTTGTATGTGACATATGAGAGCCCAACTACCCAGAACAGAATTTGCGGCTCAAAATTCGGTTTCTTTCTGCCCAAAAACCGCCGATCGAGAACTGGCCGGTTTGAGTTGCACTCACTCTCTTTTCCGTGGTCACGGGCCGTTTTCTAAGGTTTCGACGCAACCACCAAATTTAATCAAAGTCGTGGGTCATTGAAGGCACACAGTCAATGCTAAAAATAGAAAAAAAAATAAAAATATGAAACCCATTTTTTGTGGCTTCCAAAAAGCTGCAAATACGTTGATTAAAAAAAAAAAAGGTTGTTTAGACAACTGGAAGCATTTTGTGCATTCACGGCATAATTCTCAACATGGCGTCGTTTCGCGTATCGATGCTTGAGCTGTCGCAGTCTGAATACGTCTCGGCATCTATTGTGAGCTACCACCCACACCAAAACCTCCCAACACTGTTACCAAGGAAATCTTTCCGTCCAGCTGCTGCAAACTACTTGCGAATTGGAACGCGGCTCTTTTCTTCTGGCTGATTGTGCACTCCTTAGCCTTGCTGAAGTCCAGCCGACATGAGCACGGCAAGTCGTGTCAGCCTTTGCCCACCCTCCGCAAATGTACACCCTGCACACTCGAACCTCTGATAACCTGGGTCTTCGGCCTTCTCCAATGCTGTGGCAGATCAGTGCACGACAGATGTGCTCGGGCCTCGGCGAATCCCTTGCCTTGAATCAAAATGACCATCTTCAGGACGGCCTGGAGGTGGCTGCAGGCTTGCTTCCCAGCTAGGCACTCACAGTATCCATCAACAAGTTCACCGTCCTTGGTGATAATGGCACTCATGGTGTAGGGTGGCTGCGTTTTCTTGTGGCTCCTGAAGCATCTGGCTCTCAAGAAGAATCTGGAGGCCCTTTAAATGACAATGATAAGCGATAGCTCCCATTTACCTTGGTCGACCAAGTAGAACAACTTGCCCTTGACTTGAACGCTGCCGGCCTTGAGGAGCCTTGCCTTTACCTCCGGTGTACGTAGCTTGAGCAACCAAACGTGGCTCATCTGGTGGACGCCCAAACCCGCCACGTCCGATAAAACGGTCACCTTCTACAACAATAATTTCAAGTCTTCACTGCTGTAAGGGCGTCTTTTGAGGTCAGCATGAAGAACCACGCTGAGCTTCGCTGCTTCTCCGTTTGGCGAAGCGGGCAGTTGCAGCCGATAACCCTTGAGCAAAAAAGATATACCGTTATCACCGCGGCCGGGCATGGTTTCCCCCACTATCGGAGAGCAATTCATAACACGTCTGCTCGCTTGCGCGTCTGGAGGTGGAATTCATATATGGCAGCCACCACAGCGTTGTTGTGAGCGGCGGCACTTAAGTTGCTGTGTGGCGCACTGGATTGCAGCACGTTGCAGCGACGCTCCTTCGACGGATGTGAGAGCCACCAGAGCATTCATCGTGTGGTGCACTGAAACGCTGTGCATCGCAGCGACCCTCTTTCAGTCAAGTAGCAGCCACCACAACGTCATTGCTAGTGGTGGCACATTATTTGTCGTACGTCGCACTGAAACGCGGTGCATTAGGGGGTCACCACAGCGTCGCTGCGGCAGCACGTAAAGTCGCTAGAACGCGATGTAAAGTCACTAGAATGCACCACAGTGTTGCCTGTTGCTGCAAGCTTTTCCGCACTGTCTGTGGTGGGTTGTTGGCACAGCACCAATACAGTGCGAGAACACAAAGGCAAATGCAGCAGTTGCCGCATTTGCCTTTGTGTTCTCACGATAGATTCAGGCCCTATAGATAATGGAACAGATTGGTGGCCAGTGACCTTCAGTCTGTTCCATTATCTATTGTGCCTTTCGCCCTTCTTGGTGGACAATGGAGGACTTGCTGCAGCTGCGAGAAGTTTTCACAGAAAAGTTGGTATACAAATCATACCATTGTACAAAATGTACCGATGGAAATTTCAGAACAAAATGTGACAAACACTTGAAAATATTGTATGCTTATTCTTTGCGTTCACTTAATTTTAGCATACACGGGGACCAATGATGAGTTCGTTGCAGAGAGTGATATTTAGCTGCTGCAGAGTTCAGAACCTACCATCTCGGTCAATTTGCGAAGTATTAAGCCTGCAAACATACAATCCTTTTGTGATATTTGGCTAGAAATTCATAATTAAACATTGCCATGTATTTTGTATGATAATTCAGGGTTTTATTAGAGCAATTTGCTGACCTATCAAGTCTTAAATTGTCTCTTTAGGTGGGGTTCCTTTCCCCAGAGAGCCGGAAAGGCAGCGCTCTGCCAAGGCGTCGCTCCCAAACACCATGACAGCCAAATCCTGTGTGTACGAAGACTCTGGCTTCCCCTCGAACTGCTTCATCTCTATGTCGGTTACCACAATATCTCTGAAGCGTACCTGAAATATAAGTATAGAAATGGAACCAAGTATAGTGGTCACATCCAACTGAACCCCTTTTAGATTAATGTCTATGCATGCATGCACAGCTTTGAATTGCTGGTGGTAAACAAGTGCATCATGAGCAGAGCCATATAATGACAATAAATATTGCAAACAGCCACGTAAGTGTTCCCTCAAGATGGCACGCACACTAGCTGTGACAGACCTCTAAAGCATGATCAATTACAGCTTCAACTTTCAGCTAACCCCTCAATGCACAAGAGCTTGCACCCCTAGAGGCACTCAAGGAAGTCACTAGGGGTGCAAATCACTACCATATGAATCATCCAAGTGGTTGCCTGGCAATGGTTTTATCATTTACTATTTAGGTACATTATTTCACATGGAGTTAGTGGTGTAAAGTCGGGGAAGATACGGAAAAGGTCAAGCGAGCGCATGGCTTTGAAAGCACGCAGCGCTATCTAAGGGAAAATGGTTAAACTATAACGAGGCTACAATGCATCCAAGCATCATTTCATCGTCTGTTAAATTTTTGTTGTCACCCCCGGCTCGGATGTCTTTTTTTGGTGACGGCCATAATTTCCTTGCCAGTAGGGAGGTGTTGTTTTCTTAAAACTTATCCGAACCCTTAGCTCTTCGATAGGTAAAGCAGAGCTAGCACAGGCACATTTCAAATTACTGATTGGCTCACAAAACAAAACATAATAATGCTGGAGGAAGCAAAAATAAAAGATCAGGCTCTCGCTTTCAACAAACGCCAAAACACTGAGTAATCAATTTGGCGACCCAATTCAAGGAGTTTTGCTCTCTCGCCTTTTGTAGCGTAAAGCCGCATGATTAATGTAGAACCACAGAAGATATCAACGTTAGCTCGACAGGAGTTGATCGGTCAAGCAGAGAGTAATGACAATGACGCCCATAGCCTCGTCACAGTTCAGCTTTCTTCTCTTAGTGCCGAGTGTTTTCGAAATCGCACACCCTCTTGGCCTTTCTCATATCTTCCCCGATTGCGCATTTCGCCGTGTTATAGGCATTTACCTTCATGCGGCCATATCAAGCAATAAGAGCTACAGACATTTATGCTTTATACAGGGTTGTATGAAGAAAGTATATAAAAAGTAAATACTTGGGCATCAATAAAAATAGATTTTTCAATTTCTTTGTCAATATTTACACCCTTTTTAATGGACAGATTGCTTGTGAAGTTCCTTATTTCTAATTGTTTATTAGTTGGTGTTAACTCACTGCTTTATTGAGTACTTTGTGCCTTAGTGAGCTGTCAACAGAGATTATGGTTCTGCTGCACAACTTGCTATGTGTGCAAGGTTGCATAACACCTATCCTTTGTGTTCCTCTCCAACATCTGTATTCTTCTATAGGCAACATAACATGTACCATTTACACCAACATCAACATTCTTTAGGCACTTCAAACTGACATGCATGAAGCAGTTTGTTATTTGAACCAGAAGGCACGAGAGAGACAATGAAGTAAACTAGAATTAGAAACTTTTGTCAACCAATTCTCAGATTCATATAGCACGCTTAGGTACCACGAGAGGTGCTACAGTTGCAAATATTGTTCATTGGGTTCTAACAAAATTTACTTGAGTTATGGAAATGACCTATGGGAAGCAGTAGCTATCAGAGGGTTTTTATGCATCCTGGTCTTCCCTACTGAAAAGAGCCATATAATTTTCATAGAGGTTGACCCGTTTGGGTCATACAATGTTATGGACATACGGGGCCCGAATGCAAACAGGTCGTCCAATATGTGAACGGGTCGCAAACAGGAACACCTGACCTATTATGCAAGTCGACCCGTTATGCGGGTCGACCTATTATGCAGGTCCACCCGTACAATTCCTGTTCAGAAAAAGGTGAGGCGGCAACCCCTGGTCTGCCCTTCATATACCGAAGCTCTCCACTGAAATGAAATGCTGACAATCTTCCTGAAAAAAGCATGCAAACTAAAATAATGACTCGAAGGCAGGTACAGTTGACGAAAGTAATATTGCAAGCATGACAAAAGCAAATAACCAAACACCGTCATCGCATCAACAGGAAAACTGTTAGATTCAAGAAGTAGCTTAAAACTGCAGCTTCCTGTTGATATCTTGAAGTTGCTCCGCGATATACTTGTTCATGAGACCCTTCCGTTTCCACATTCGAGGGTGCTTGCCTGATGTACATGTCGAAGGCATCTGAAAATAAAAAGAACTTGGAAAGTAGCCATGTGCACTGCTGTTAAGAAGCCTTAGGAAAAACACATCACAATCACATGTTAATTTGTTTCAATATTGTACTTATTATGGTACAACTGAGAACAATTAGCAAGGATCTTATTGGTCTATCAACCCAAAATAGGTCAGCCAAAATGTTTGCCACCTTAAATTTGACCACCTTCTAAATGACAACTATGTTTTGAAGTAGGCACAGCTAGCCTGCTCTGGGCTAGACTATGTTCACTCTAAACTGACACTGCCTTTTGCTGAACCAATCAAAAGTCCGTCTTTGATTGCTTGACTTCGCTCCCGGCATGTTAGTCTGCACGGTGGGGGGGGGGGGGGGGGGGGGGTTTGATCATGTGGTTTAAAGTTGACAGTTGACTGTACCAACGAGCATGCAGCTTCTGCAGCCCAGTCAGCGTAGGGGCGGATGGAGTAATGGCAACTTTTGGAAAATCAACTGCACCTCGTGGCTAGGTCACAAAACTGTCAGGGTGGGTTCGTGCGACAGTTTGCATGAGCTAAGCAGATATTCACGGCATCTGGCAGTCTAAACGGAAGGCCGGAAAAACAGTGGCGGATCCAAGGGGGGGGGGGGGGGGGGGGCGCGACGGGGGTGGCCACCCCCGCCCCAAACAAAGTCGACCCCCCTTCCTTGTCCCTTCTCGGAGGGCAATTTGACATGGGTGGACCCCTTTTGCACAAGAAAGAATGGGAGAATAGTGTCTTTAAAAATTCCGCCCCCCCCCAAAAAGGAATTCTGGACCCGCCCCTGCGTGAAAATAGGCCTGAAAACGCCTGATGGAAATTGCCAATAACTGTGGCCCACCTCCAGGTTGATCACATAATACGGTGACAGAGGTGACCTATCCCAACATTTCAAGAACATTAGTCTTAACTGAATATAATAAACGGTGCACGTAAGTTTGGGCCTATGCCTATAAATGCTTAAATCTATCACTTCAATGTTTGCTTGCATTACTCAGAATTTCATTTCAAAATTGCCGTTTAACCTGCCTCAATCTAGTGTATGTGAATTTGGCACTTTCATTTACTTTCCTAAGATTCCCTCAGCTCTTTTTTTTTAATATTGTATATCTACAGACACTAAAAAATGTTTTGTTATGCACACAAAACCAAGAGCGGATATAAATGATGATCGCCTCTGCTGCTTGCTTTATTAGATCTTCCTCAAATTAACAAAAGGGCTTTATCACACCGTTCGGAATAGGAATAGACGGCAGAACAAGATCCGTCATGACATCTGTAAAGTTTAAACATGACCGGGGGAAAGAGGAAAACACTGCCACATGATTGAAGCATTGCTCGCAGAAAGACGGGAAATAATTGTTTTATGGAGCCTGTCACCATACTTGGGAGCTGAGCTAGTGCTGAATCACTGTAATATCCCGAGTCGTCACCCACCCCACTTTTTGGGCCAATATCCATTTCAAAAAACAAAAAAACAAAAAAAACATTGTGTCATCACTTACCCCTTCAAATACCCCAATGCTGACTGCTGACTCCTCGATCCCCGAACATTCATCCTACCCAAATGACGCAGCCGCGGACCTTAAGCGCCGTTCACACTTCCAACCGAGTACAACCGAGAGAAACAAGGCCGGTTTTTAAGCCTCTTACGACGTCTTAGGACCAGCTCCGCTGCAGTGCACTCGGTCCTAAGACGTTGCAAGAAGTTTAAAAACCGGTCTTGTGTCTCTCGGTCGTTCTCGGTTACAAGTAGGGATGTCGCGAACCACCCTAGGTTCGTTTTCGAAAGGTTTCGATATTTGCAAAGCGAAACTGAGGTTCGATTTCGAAAAATTTCGATATTTTCGTATCGACCGAGGTTCGAATTAAAAAAATTCGCAACTTTCGATCACAGTGGAGTTTCGAATTCGAAAAGTTCGAAGCTTTCACGGTTTCTAAAGTTTCGGGTTCGAATATTTCAAATATTTTTTTTACTTGAGGTTTGATAAATTCGAAGATTTCAAACTTTCCTAACTTGAAATTCGACATATTTGAAAAATTTAAATTTCTTAAGATCTGAAGTTCGAAAAATTCGAAGATTTCGAAATTCTTTGGAAATAAAATTAGAAAACTTCTAACGCTTCGAATTTTTACAGACATGAAGTTCGAACAATTCGAAGATTTCGAATTTCTTTCTGCATCAAGTTCGCAGGTTTTGATTCTCTTTTAATGCTAAATTCGGAAGAAAAAAAAAACTTCGAAGATTTTGAATTTCTTTCAAGCCCAAGTTTTCAAAGTTCGAAGTCCGGTTTTCAAGTTTCTCCACAGTTTCAGTTCCAAATAATGTTTTCACGACTCACTGGTTTTCACGAAATCAAGTTAGCAAAAGTTAGGGTGCGTTATCTAGACTGCGAAGTTGGTCAGGCAATTAAATGAGACGACGAGTGTCCCGGATGTGGTGGAATATTTGCCAGTGCAGAGTGACATGTGACCATAGATCTGTAATTGTGATCGCCAGCCTGGGGTAGGGGGGGGGGGGGGGGGGGGGGCGTCGTCTTTAACGTGCATCGCGCAGTAGTGATCACACAGAATTACAAATTGTACAAATTGAGGCTGTGCACAAAATTACCGCAGAGCTTGTTTTGATTAAATTTTGCAAACAGTTCCATGCGTAACACTTGCCATTCAAGAGAACCAAGGATCGCGCTGTGGAACCCAGGCAGTTTTGTCTGGGTTTTTCGCGTGGGGGGCAAGCACGATAAACCATTAGGCCACAGGAGCGCTGCCAAGTAGGCCAACTGTGCACGCGGCAATATTTCCCAATTTTCGAAACCCGAATGGGTTTTATGGAAGTCAGT